>NW_005054519.1:665972-694241 GCF_000277835.1 Geospiza fortis
GACAGTGGAAAGTGTCCCTGCCATGGCAGGGGTGGCACTGGATGGGTTTTAAGATTCCTTCCAATCCAACCATTCTATGAAACTTCGCCCTGGGCTGATGTCCCAGCGGGGGCAGCAGGGGAGGGGATTCTGCCCCTCTGCCCTCAGTGATTTCCTACCTGCAGAGCTGCCCCAGCCTGGGCCAGCACAGGAGGCACCTGGAGCTGCTCAGAGAGCCCAGAGGAGGCTCCAGGAGGAGCAGAGGGATGGAGCAGCTCTGCTGGGAGGAAAGGCTGGCACAGCTGGCATTGTTCACCTGCACAGGAGAAGCTTTGGGGCGACCTCACTGTGGCCATTCTACCTGACAAGGAAGCCACCCGAGTGCTGTGGTTTTCTCTTGCTCCTACACTTACTTCATGCCGGAAAGAGCAACAGTTTCCCTAATTAACCCCTGCCCTACTAGTTATTGTGGTCCCCCTTAACAGAAATCCCTTCAAATTCCCTAACACATGTACCAACCTGTTCACACATAACACACACACCAGTTTTCATCTCAGTGTAGTCATTGCTCCTTGTTTCACGTCCCTGGCTCCACCAGACCCTGCATAAACTGCATTTGAGACTTTACAATAAATACATTAGGATGGACTGGATGCCTAGTGAAACTGGAAAGCAGAGCCTGGTTTAGAGTTGGAAAAGTATCTCCTGTCTTATCCAGTTATTCAGCAAGAATTACAGATGTATCCCTGATTCTGAACCGATGTTGTCTGTGGCATAAATACTGCCTCAGCCATGCTCTGGTTTCTCTCACTCTGTGAGTATAAAACACATGCATTTCATCCCCCATTCAAAGCACTGCAATGAACCTACTCTCTCAGGGGTGACCTCCAGCCTGACAGAGCAAAGTTTTGCTTTACCATCCATCAGTCTGTCCCCCACAGAGAATTGTCTGCTACAGGATTTGTGCAGAATGCATTTAGATAGAAACATTTACTGGAAAATTCCCTTAAAAATCCAAATATTTGGTTTTGCACACAGACTGCTCAGTTCCATGCAGTCCTTGGCTTATCAGTGATAAACAGGAACAAGCAGGTGGTCTTTTAGAAGGGCAGAATTTAGATCAATTACAAAATAATTATTTAATGGAATGATCAGTGCCATTGCTTTCTACACAGAATGAGAAGCCTAATGTTACCTGACAATTTAGTGTTGTCCATTTTCTTTCTTTATTTTTGAGTTATGATAATTCCATGAGGCCAGTATGTTCAACATATTGAAGTATACACATATTTTCTATTATATCTCATTTCAGTTATTAATAAATTACATATCTCAATTAGACAGCAACAACTTTGAGGTAGGAATTGTCTCCTACTCAGTGGATCAAAATTTTAGCCAAGGCTTCTTGGTATAAATGGCAGCATTAACAGCTTTCACATTTCCTGCTACATCATGCACCAGTCCTCATGGTGAGGGTGCTTTGAGGATATGTACAATGTTTTAAAAATTTGCCCAAGAAACAATTTTACATTGAGATTTCTTTTAAAAAAAACATAATTTAAATATCAATTCGGTCTTACAGACCAAGTAAAATCTCGGTGTATAACTTAAATTATTAAAGTAACTTCCATTTGTTCATATGAAAACTCAATAAAAAGTCCTTGTACATTTAGAGGACTTGGTCTCAGTTCATGTGGGATAGCCAACAGCATAATCAAGACCCATTAATTAGCAGAAATAAATGAACAAGTTGGAAATACTGTCTTGGCACTTAGTCTTGTTTCAGATGATTTTATGTGAAGAAAGAAGTACAAGCATTTTTCCTTTGCCTCTGGATGTTGTATTTTCTTGTCAGTATGGCAGGACAACACCAGGAATTGCAAAGTGTGCCAGTGGTCTATGTGAAATGCTTTAGACTGCATAATAATTAGAGAACAGGTGGCCTGAAAAACAGGCAATTTAAAATTTAAAAAAAAAGGAAATATGACTGAAAAGGGAACAGCAAGATAGCAAGTACATCAGTAATTCCATTTAGATATTTATTCTGCATTCTGTATTCTTTAACTACTTTATTCTGCAAAAATATGGCATATTTTTAATAAGCTCTCTGAGGTGAGCAGTAGGAGGTTCTGAGCCTTTTGCATCATGCCTTAATACACAGGTTCATGTAGCACCAATTCTGCTGCCAATTATTCCAAACTAATTGAAAAAAATCATACAGTGGTTTTGCCCATTTGCTTTAAAATCCCAAATGCTTCGGTTGGGTGTACAAGATGTCAAAATAAAATGTTAAATAGATCCTGATAATGTTTGTGGCATGATGACCTTAGAAAACATCAGGATGGAAGAAATCCCTTTGCCAGGATTTTTCTCCTGGGAAGTTGAGAAGCCTCAGAGAAAAGGGAAAACAATATCATCTCATTTGCTTCTCCTGTGTTTTGCTGTTTTGGAATGTGGTTGGAGATTGTTTACCCAACATGTGGATTGTTTTTACTTAATGACCAATCATGGTCAGGCTGTGTCGGGACTCTGGAGAGAGTCACGAGTTTTTCATTAGTGTCTTGTTAAGCCTTCTGTCTGTATCCTTTCTCTATTCATTAGCATAGTTTAGTATAGCATTTTTTAATATAATATAATATCATAAAATAATAAATTCGCCTTCTAAGAACATGGAATCAGATTCATCATTTCCTTCCTGTCACAGGGGACCCCAGAAAATACCACGGTGTGGTTTAGTTCAGCTCCTCTGTGCTGAGCAGCTGGGTGCCCACCACTGGTTCTGCCCGTACCAAAATCCCCTTTTCTCCCTGGCAGCAGTACCCTACTGCACACACACAGTTCCCTCAGCCAGGGAAAGGAGAATTAGCTAATGTGGCTTCTGGATGGGAACCAGCAAACGCCTGGCCCCTTTAACCGCTCTGAAATCCCCTTTGCCGCTGTGCCCACAGCTCTGCTGCTCACCTCCGGTGATGCTCTGTGAGCCTGCCTTTTATTCCAGCACATTCCCAGGCTGGAACAAACCTCAGCTTTGCCTCTGCTCACCAGGGGCTGGGTGGGAAGCAGTTACTGAGCTCAGAGCCCGGAGCAAGGAAGGGGATGTCTTCTGTGGCTCCTAATGATTCCTGCGGTTAATTCAGGAAGGCCACTGACAGTCTCCAGGGAGAGCTACACTTACTTTTGCTTAGCTGCTGGCATGACTGCTGTAAAATAAAGGCTTTAAAAGAAATCCTTGCAGGGGAATTTTTACACTAACAGGGAGTCCTCAGGAAAAAGGAAAGTGATGAAGTACTCTGTATCACGACAGGTGTTCCTCAGGGATCACCGAGAGGCTATTCAAACATATTAATATTTGCTTAAATATCTTTAGGAAAATTATCTGCATTTATTTTACAATTCTACATGCCTCACACATTGCTTGCAAATAATAGTTGCCTTTAAACACTGCCTAAAATATTTATTGCAGCAAATTATTTCTGTCATGAAACTGACACCGTAAATTGCCCAAAATCAGCATCCCTGGCTTTGTCAAAAAAAAAAAGAAAAAACACACAACCAAAAGCCAAACACCAAACAAAAGACCCTCAGCTGTGAATTCCTTGGTCTGTTGCACCACACACACTATGGCTCCCTTTTTCTTTTTTGACTTTACCAGAATAGGAAGAAAACCCAACTTTTAAAAGAAACTTTCAAAAAATAAGTTTTATGCAAACTCATTCTCATTATTTTCACTTGAAAACTCATTTTTCTTGTGATTCCTGTGATTGTATATTCATTACATCCTAAAAATACAGTGCTGCCCAGCAGCTACAAAGCCTTTCTCAGATATGGCTCAGTTCATGAGGTATCACCCACAGCCCTTACTGGAAACCTACAGCCACCAAAGGAATTGGTCCCAAAGCATTTCTCATTTCAATACAAAATTAAGGTTTTTGTCACACAAATCCATGGCACATTGAGGACTATCCTATCTGGATCTGAGAACTATAAAACTTCCCTTTCACTTTACTGGTTGAAAGACACATCCTGGCACTTTTGGGAAATCACAGCTACCTGAGAGCTCATGGATGGATGGGAAATATGCTTGTCAAGTTCAACAAGGACAAACTTTTAGCAAAAAACTCCCCTCACAATTGGCACTAATTGGTAGTTAAATTGACAACTGGAACTGAAGCACACTGACAGCTCAAGGGGTGGGCCCTACAGGTAGAAATTGAAAACCATTTACTGAAGCAATGTCGGAAAGACTAAACAATCATAGGGCATCTCAGAATATCATGGGGAACGCTCAACTCAATTTTTCATAGTGTCACTTCAGCATTTTACATGCATACTTAGACAACATTTCACTGAGAGGAAGATAAAGTTCTCAGATCGATATATTGAAAAGCACACAGGATTCTAATTCTTTACAAACAAACAAAATGTTCAATATTAGCTGCTCTTTTTTCAGAATATCAGATTTTTGTGGCTCTAGAAAAACATGACTGAGAAATTTAAGTGAATAATGTTAAAATAACATATACCATCCCTTTTTATTTAAAAAAAGGAAATTTAAAATAACCACTAATCCCAAACAGAACAAAACAAAAAACAAACAAACAAAAGCAGCAAAACCCCTGTACAACTTTTAAGTTATTCTTCACATCATAGACATTTTCCTACTCCATGGAAGAAAATAAAGGCAGCTGAAGAGATGCCTGGTGTTTTGCAATTTGACCCTTTAAGATGCTGGACTCATAAGTAACTGATAAAATGCCTCTTTGAAGTTATTACCAGTCCTGTTCTACAGCTGATGTTCGAGGGGTTGAAGTTGTGTCTCTGCTTAAATTGTGGTTATATCATGCCCCAGGCTGGAGATGAAGGAGCATGAAAGTGTTCAACTGCATTCAGTAATACTCCCAGAAATATACAGAAATGAGATTTTCAGTGTCTGGAGATATGCCTTGTTTCTTAAATCTTAGAGAAATCAGTAAAATATTTTTACACTGTAGTAGAAAATGCAGACATTGTTGGGTCAGTTAAACTGTTCTTACTTAAATTTATGCTTTATATTTAAATTTCTTCTTGGAACTTGTTCTCAATTAAAAAAGAAACAAATGAAATTTGTGCAGGCTCAGGAATACTTTTTTTTAAAAACAATATTTTTATCAGACTTCTATAAAATATTGTCTGCTATATTTATTTTCTTTGCAGTAACATTTAATTACAGAGAGTTTTTTCTTAGCCAGTTATACTCCTGCTTACTAAGCTGATTGAGACTGCAAACTGGAGCATTCTGTGCAGTACAGTCACCTCTTCCCTTTCAAGCACACCTCGAATTTTCATAAAGAATACAGTAACAAAATAATTGATACATTTCAGCTTCTGGGAATTTAATAAACTTATGCAGGAAAACTAGTGTGTAATTATGGTTGCAAAATAACAACAAAAATCTAAGGCTCAGAAGGCAATGTTGACTTTGCAACATTTCAGATACTGAATATTTTATGGCATGCATTTAAATCATAGAAAAACATACAAGTGTGTATTAGGAAAAAAAAGTAGAATCTATTTTAAATGGTGTTGTGATTGCTGTTCTGTGAAAACTACCAATGTAGGATTATGCTATAATGTAATTAATGCAATTAATGTAGGATTATGCTATATCCTATGAAATTTATGCTAGGACTTTGCTACTCCTACATGTCCCAAGGATTTTTTTCACTCAGGGAAACAGGGTGTAATTCATCCCTCAAAATGCTGCTAGCCTTAGTTATACACATTTCAGGTTTGCATGACCTGAGTACAACAGTATTTTCAGTCAGCCATCATAATCACAAGCTCAGGGCAGGAATGAAAAGCAAAATGTGAGGAAGGAACTTGTTTAATTAAAACCTTATTTATTTTGCCTGTTTGCACCACTTGTGCTTCAAACAGAACTAGTCATGATTTTAAACGAGTAACATTTTACCATTTCCTGGTGAAGATAGAAAATGCATGTTGCCAAAGAAATCAAGGATTGCACAGAGCATGGATAATATAGAACATACAGCTCCAAGCTATTTATAAGTGCTCTCTGCATTCCAGGTTTGGGTTTTACAGTAGCTCAGCCTGAAGCACTCGATGTGAAAACAGGATGCCTCTCCACTGCTCCTCCTACAGGAAAATTGTTTCTCCTCTACAGCCCTGAACCCAAGCCCCAACCATCAAGGGAAAAATCTGTGTTGCTCCAAACAGAAAAAGTGGCCCAGCTCCCTCATCCCACAAGCCATACAAGAAAATCTGCATTGAACGGAGAGAAAAGACACAAACCAGGGAATTCAGAAGCAGTCACAGATAGAAAACCTCCCTGAGCTCACCACAACCTGGCCATGCTTTCTGGTTTGCTCCCATCCGGGGTTCTCAGAGCCCTGGAGCAGGCATAGATATGCCACAGGGGCTGCTCTTCCCTGCCACACTCACTTCTCAAGTCTCTCCTCACAGACAAAACAGGAAATCTATTTTTTGGGGACTGGAAACAGGGAAACAAGTTTGGAGGAGGTTCTGGGACAACTTAGGAAGTATTGCCAGTGAAGTGGTGGGACACAGACAGCATCAACCTCACAGACAGCATCAACCTGAGTCACTGCTGGTGGATTTTTGTGCCTGGACCTAAATTTGGATACATTTATCAGTAAGCCAGAGAACATAAACACAAACAAACGACTTTTGTGGTCTTCATTGCCTCTTTCGTTCTCTCCGTGCTTGGTGAGGTTTAACAAAGACAAACAAGAGCCAGATAGTGCACCATGGATGGACCACCCTGGGTGTACAGACAGGCTGGAACAAGGAGCTGGAGAGATGACACAGGGAGGGTGCTGGCACTGCCCAGGCTCCCAGGGAATGGGCACAGCCCCAAGGCTGCCAGAGCTCCTGGAGGGTTTGAACACCAGGGATGCACAGGCGGGATTGCTGGGAGGTCTGAGGGACAGGGGCTGGACTAGATGGTTCTTGTGCATCCCTTCTACCTGAGGATAGTTATAATTCTAATTACAAACAACTGCTGTTACAGTAACTATCCCAGATTTTTGCTTGAAAACATCTCTTAAACCAAGTCCTAACCCGTTTAAAGCATCACGAACAACACATGCTCCATAAAACAGGAGCTGCAGTACCCCAAATGCAGCTTCCTAATGCTTTTTCACTTTATTACCTATGTCATTGTGGATTCAGAGGCTGTCTCCTGTGAAAGAACAGTGGCATTTGCTAGAGCCCAGATTTCACAGCACATCTGCCGTGGTGCTGGAGGAGCATGCAGAGGAGATGGAGAAGATGCAGCAGTGTATAGCAAGTGGAAGTTCTACCCAACTAATCAAGTCCTCAGGGACAGCATGCAGTGTCACAAGACATATCACTCTACACTTGAATGAGGTTGTCAGCCACAGGGAGGCTGCAAGCTGCTGACAGCACTGTGCAGGATGGGGAGGCTCCTAAAGGAGACACAGAAGCTTTGTAAAGTGTGTACCTGCTTCTGTGGGTGAAGGGGGGGAAAAGAAAAGTACAAAAGGGTATTTGCAAATCTGTCACTCGATGTTCTATTGCTGGGAATAAACCCAAACTCATTTGACATGTGTTGCATGAACACGAAAAAGGTTATTTTGCAGGTTTCTCAAAATGCACATATACATTTTTATATATGTGCAGATCAAAATAATATGGGACTTATTTTAATAAGAATTATAGAAATCAGAAGATATAGAATTTAATAAAGATTATGTTAGTCATAAAGAGAATGCCCAAAGGAGGGACAGAGCATGAAGCTGTGCCAGGGGATGGTTATGCTGAAAATCAGGGACAGGTTCTTCCCCCAGAGGTGCTGGCACTGCCCAGGCTCCCAGGGAATGGGCACAGCCCCGAGGCTGCCAGAGCTCCAGGAGCCTTTGGACACCAGGGATGGACAGGGGGGATGGCTGGGGGTCTGGGCAGGGCCAGGAGCTGGACTGGGTGATCCTGATGGATCCCTTCCATGTGGAAGGATATTCTATTCCATGATTCTATGAAAATACCATGTGGCAAAATAAATGCCATATGAATATAGCCCCCAAAAAAGTAAGTTAAAAATTAGAATATTTGTTGCTTTTTATAGGAAATCTCATAAATTCAGCAAGCACTTCTTTATAGATGTGTGAACTCGAGTAGAGTTGCTCATTTTGAGCTTGATCCTACCAAACATAATGACAAAAATTGGCATTAAAAGTGTATATTACTCAAATTCATTCTAAGAGGTTCAAGAATGAAAGCAAAAGATTTGCTCCGGTCCTTTACTCAAGTCATTGAAGAAAGACACCACACTTTAAAAGGTGTTCACATTAATTCCTCCTATTAGTCTCACCCCAGTTTACTTCATTTATTAGAGCAAATACACTGGGAATGCATTTATTACTCTATATCCATGCAGAACAGCAATGAACAAGCCCCTTTGAAGTGTGGGCAGTTGCATTGCAACACTTAAAACTCCAGAGAAGAGTCTTTATGTCTGGAAGCTGTTTGCCCTGAAAAAAACTGAGCAGTTTAATAAAATATACTACAGACCTCTGTAATCCTGTCTTGCTAAATTTCCCTGCACTTCACAAAATTTGGTATCAGACCTTTTTAACCAACAGGAGGAACTCACAGTCTCTTCATTCAGGTTTTGATTTGCAAAGTGATTTGTGTTCTGTTTGTACCCCATAAATTAATCTCAGTTTTCAGTTTTATTTTGCTGATAAATTCCATCCATTCCATTAGGACCAAATGCTTCTATTCAGTGCCTTTCCACCCACTAACATGAAAACCATTATTTAAGTATCAGTTCTATTCTGAGCAGCTCTTAAGAGCTGAATTTTCAGTGGGTTTTAAAGGTACATTTGAGAACATAAAACAAATTCTGCTTGTGTGTGTATTGTTTCTGTTTGTGCAAAACTTATTTTTGTATTTATTCTCCAAAAGCACCTGATTAAATGTTTGTACAAAACATACATGACTATGAAAAGCAGCA
Source organism: Geospiza fortis (assembly GCF_000277835.1). NCBI lineage: Eukaryota > Metazoa > Chordata > Aves > Passeriformes > Thraupidae > Geospiza > Geospiza fortis. The sequence goes on from NW_005054519.1 coordinate 674,947, forward strand.
GGTACACTCTACAACAGCGTAGAGACAAAAATTGCAACAAAGATCTACATAATTAGATTTGCTTCTGGAATGTTTTCTTTGAAGCAATTAACCATCAAATAAAAGATTTGTTTGAAGATTATACTAGAATTTTCAACATGGAAAAAGCACATGGCAAGCAATACTGACTCTGTAACAGGACAAAAGCACATTTATATCCAGAAAATGCAGCAAAAATGGGGCAGACATTTGATATCACTCTCTCCACAATGTTAAACCTCTCTATATCCTGTTTCCTTCATTCAAAGTCTGGCCAAAAAAAAAAGAAAAAAGAAAATCAAGGTAAGCAATAGGGCAGAAAAAATAGTTAATAAAGTCCTGGAACAAAGGAGATACCCCAGGTGTGCAAATCCTTTGGCAGAGGAAAAGTTCAGGGGGCTGGAGGAAGAGTGTAAGTGGAAAAGCCAGGAGGAGGAACCAGGTAAGTGCAAATCCACTGCAAGTTCTGAAAAGGAGGTTATTTTTAAATTGCAGTGGATAAGAAACCAATGAGGGTGCCAGAGGACAAACCACAGAGCCCAACTTCACAGAGAAGGAAAGTATTTTGCTTGTGACATTCTGTACACCATTAAGTTTTGGGAAGGATTGCCAAGAAGTATAATTGAGGGAATCTCTGCTTTCCAGTCAGGAAGGATTAAGAGCAGCTCTGAAAGCTGTGCAGTACCTCTGCTCCCACCAGCCTGAAAGCACTCTCAAGACTCACAAGCCTTAGGAAAGAAAAATAAGTCAGAAATATGGATGATTTTTCTGGAGAGGGAGAAAAAATAGAGAGAAGAATTCCAAAAATATTCTATGTCTATGTTCTAATGAATAAACCAAAAATTCCTCCCTATGGGAACAAACTTTGCTTCTTGCTCATTTCCGTCTATAACATGCAGTGTTTTAATTATGCAGCAGTCTCAACAAATAGAGTGTCACAGCATTTTAGCTAATTCTATTTAAAATGCCAGCAGAAGAGGGGATAATGTCTTCCTTGGTTTGGCTTAGTTTAACCTACCCACTTCTATTCACCAATGACTCAAACAATTCAGGATATTATAACCACCTAAAAAAAACCTTAAAATAGTAGAAATATTTAGACCTAGATATATCCTGAAAATCAAAATACCACAAAGTGCAAACCCAGGATTCTCCCCAGCTACTCAAAATAATGTTACAAGCTCAACTAAAATATTCCAGAAAGAATAGGTTGAATAAAACATTTTAAGATGTGAAATATGCCCATTGCTGTCTCTGTGAAATTGAGATACCTTACTAACCCCAGAGAAACAAATGAGAACAGATACCAAATAGCTGATATAAATGTAAATTGACACAGCACCAAAAGCCACTGCATAGAAAGCTCATTACACCTTCTGACCCTGTCTCACCTGGAAAGTGGCTACCCTAGGGAAGATTTGGGAATGCACTTGATCTCTGTTCTCTTCAATAAGAGAACAGAGCTATTGGCAGTCCCTATATTATACTATATGCTATTCATTTATCCATGGAAATTCCAAGATTACCATGAAATTAAATGTTATCCATCATTTTGTCTAGATTTTTTTTTTACTCAACCTCAGTAGCCAGCTAGTAAGGCAATAATGTACTTGGTTGTTCAGAGGGAATTAAACTTTAGTGATAAACAATTAAGGTATTTATACCTGCTCACTGCCAAACATGCATTTATGAACAGATCATTCTTTTCTAAGAATAATTCTGAGGATAATTCATCCCTGATGGATACAGATGGCTCATTCAAGTGCAAGGCTGATTCACTGACGGGAGGTAACACCCTGAGCTACACAATAAACTAATGCATGGCAACAAGCAAAGCTTTAGGGCAGCAGAAAAGCTGTGACACTGAAAAATATGATATTTTGCCCTGTGTTATCTTCCTAACATTGACATTATATTAAAAAATCCGTGGCAATAATGTTATTCCATACGTGTGCATAGACCTCCATATAAACTAGGACCTCATAATTTGCTGTTCAGTCCACACCTTCCTTTTTGGTTCTTGTTTTTAAAAATTCTCAGAGCATAAACAACTTGATTCATCAGACTGGAGATAGAACATGACCTATAGGTACAACAACCTTTAGGAATGCACAGGAACATATTGCAAAGAGCTGCTTCGGTAAAAAATCTTCAGCTGACAGAGGTGGGGAGTGGTGACTAATGATAAAAAAAAAAGGATGTGAACACGCTTGTGGGGTTTTTTGACAAATGGAAAATGCATATTTTTGTTGGAAATAGCAGGTTAGCTAACTAGGAAATCATGTCCTTGCAGGCAGGTACATTTAAAGCGCAAATCTATGGATATCAAAGCACCTCGGTCTGAAATTCCTTAGAAGAGCCTGAATGACTGAGGACCTTCTCATGTCACACATTTATACATTCAGAGAAAAAAAAAAACCAAATCTTGCCTTACCCGGCCAACTAGGATTGGTTCAGGTCCAGAAAATTCTTCCAATACAAACATTTGGTTCCAAACCCAGCCTCTCTTGGAACGGTGCAAAACTCTTTGTTCTTCATTTAGCCTTTTTAGTCCTGTACTGGATCCACTTGGTAGTACTTGAGATTGATTCATTGGAGCCATATAAATGGAAGGAAGGACAGTAATCCATAATATTATTAATGGAGTCCATGTATCCATGAGCATTTCCGTTAGTCTTTCTGGCATTGTACCACACGCTATGCAAATCACCACAAAAATGAAATTATTATTATTTTGCTTTCCTCCAGACTGTAGCAATCCAATTCATCACGCAGTACAGAACATTTACTTACAGCTCCTCCATGTGTTTACAGCACAGTCAATGTAAAAATAGCTTAGATGAGAAAAACATGATCCATTGAGTTTTCCAGTCATTAAAGATTCCTGGTGGGGGAAAGAAGAAAAGTTCAAATCAGTGACTAAAGAGCTTAGGAAAGCATTCTGAAACATCTTATTTACTTTTACATCATAAATAAGCCATGTTGGGTTTTAAATTTGTAGTTCATAATGTTATTGCATAGTTAAATTGATTCTGTGTATTCTTTCATTGCCTGATGTACCAAGAGAAGACCCAGATAAATGATTACACACACTTAGGAAAATATTCAGGCCTAAGAATTGGATGGGGTTTGCAGCAACCTGGGCTAGTGGAAGGTGTCCCTGCCCATGGCAGGAAGGTGGAAATGGAGGATCTTGAACGTCCCTCCCAACCCAGACCATTCTGGGATGTTGCAGTTCATCTGAGGGTCTGAAGAAGCCACCAACCTTCTCACTGCCCTGCACTGTTAATGTGGTCAATTATAAAAACACATATTCTGTCATATAAGCAAATCAAAATCATTGCATTCTTATTCTCCTTTCCTCCACAAAAAGAAAAACAAACAAACAAACAAAAAAAAACCACAACCAAAAAAACTTCTCCTGAGTGTACAAAGCTCCAGCAGCCCATTGTCAGTTTAGCCATCACCTCTTTGCAACAGAACCACTGCCCAGCAAACCCTGCACAGCCCAGCAGAAACAGCGCTGCTAAATCCTCTGTGAAATCCATGATTCCCAAACCAGACAACTAAGGAAACTCATTTATGCATATCTGCACTACAGGTCTCACTGTCTCTCCTTCACTTTCAGAGAAAGCACACAGTCATGTTTCATTTCAAAGACATTTTCCTAGATGGACACTTGGGAGCATTTTGTCTTTCTTCCCTTGCCCACCCTTTGATGTACTAAAAGGTCACACCACGTTTCATCTCAGAGTAAATATTCCTTGAAATGGAAAGGCAAGTTAACATAGCAGGGCTGATGCCAGAGGGATGGGCAAACGCAGAAATGGAAAGCTAGATGGGATGGAGTTCAGAGAGAAGGGCTGCATTACAGGGTTATGGAGTTACCTGAAAAGGGTCTTGATCCATTTTCTTTGATTCATACAATCTCAGGAGAAACAACTATATACAAGAGAGTAGCAATACCTATTCTTAAGCTTACACTGTGATTTAGGCTGGTTTTCTTCTACTTTAAGATTAATTCCTAGTATTACATGTTTATGAAAATCCTGAGAGCTTAGATGTTTGGGCTTTTTGGGGGGGGTGGTTTGTTGCTCTTTTTTAAGGTTCATACACACTTATGGCATAAAACTGTTGTACTCTTATTGCAGGGGGTTCCATACTGTTGTCTCCTTATCACAAAGGTTTCATACCTTCTTGGTGTTTCTCATGGGCAGCTCCTCAGAGCACTGACTCTCCTTCACAAAGCAGCCAACTGACTCCAGTTCCCTTCTCACCCAGCCACCCCACTCTGTTATAGCATCTTCTTCTCATTGCTCACAGCTGTGCCCTGTTAAAGTCAGGCCTGTTCCTAATCTTTGATAATTGGCCCAGCTGCAACTCCTTGGGGGTAAGATTACTTTCCACACTATCTTTATTTTCTTATATTCTATTCCCCTACATAAAACATGCAGAACACCTTTTACACGACCAGTAAAAGTCAGCTGTTCTTTTAAAAGCAAACAATGTAGAAAGTATTTTTTTTAAACTTCAGTAATTGCCAAAGCAACTGTGAAATCTGTTGCATGAAAACCCGAAACTGTGAGAAACTTGTCTTGTTAGAAGGGGAGAGGAGCTGCTACCGAAATGAAACTCAATCTCTCAAGCAGCATGGAAGAATGGTGAGCTAATAGTGCAGTGCTTTGACAATGCATCCAGAATGAGGGAATATCCATTACAGGAGAACCTGGAGCTTTATAGGCCTCACTGCCAACTGGGGTGGAAATAAAGGAATCAGAGAATACAGCAAGCTCTTGAGAGCAAGTTTTGGGGAAAATGTGAGAGAAGTGAGAGACTTTAAACGTCTTGACATTCTCTTAATCCCAGAAAAGGAAAAGGAAAAACAGTCTAATGATGGGATGCATCATTCACCTTCTGAAAAGCCTCTTCAGTCCAGGGAATTAAATGGAGTTTACTGCTGCTGCTTTCTGGCACATTAGCAGAGATTTCCAGGGCATGTTTGGGGGTAGAAGGTATTGAAAGAGAGAAACAGCCAAATTTCAGTCAAAGTGATTGGTTTTGCTCAGATGGGATCCTCTTTATATCTGACTGGATGAGTGGGTGCCTGTGCCTGCCAGGAGACAGATTTTTCTGGTTTCTTCAATGGAGCAAGAATCAAAACACAGGAGAAATAGAACAACTGTAAAACAGAGCAAGAGACAGCATCTTCAACCAACACCCGGGATTAAATTCAAAATGGGGGGCAGAAACTGAAAACACAACTTCAGGGTCCTTTTTAGGGCTTAAACAGAGCAAGATGCAATGTACTGTTCTCTTTTTAGAATGACTGGTTCTGGGTGGAAAACCACTTTGTATATAAACCCCTCAGAGAAGAGCACCCAAGTGGGCATGACTGACTCCCTTACACTTCCAGCACAAGTTGGTATAGTTCTTTTTATCAACAGGACCAAATAATAATAAAGCACTTCCTTTCATAGTCAAGAAGCTTTTTGAAAACAATTCCTAATTAATCTCCACAGCCTGCCTTCTAAAAGAAATGAAAAAAATGAGATAAAACAATATGACACTCCCAGAACCATTTTTGGTTGAAGAAAGAACGGGATATTTGGTTCTCACACTGCCACTCTCAATCCTTAGAAAGCATTAAGTTCATTTCAGTGCATCCCTCTTCGGTTCCTCCCCCAGACTTCCTCCTTGTTACTCTTCATTTACTCCAATCAAATTTAGGTCCTATCCACTCACACTAATACAGAAAATTCACTGTGACTGGGCTGTCCTCACGGTAGCTGTGTGCTCAGCAACACCTTAAGGCAAACGAGTCCAAAGAACATCAGGAACATCAGCAATGCACACCCCGTGCCATTAAACCCCCTGAGTGAAACAGCCCCCTGAGGAGCACAGTTACACAAGCTCAAAGATTCTATACATAAAGCTGGGAGATTCTGAGCACTGGCAGCAAAATTGGGCAGTGCAGGGCAAAGGAAAAAAACCAATGGGACTTTGGCACATCGCAGTCCTGCAGAGGGATGTGATCAGAGTGGAACTACTGAGCTGGACAAAGTTCTCCACTGTGGTACTCACATTCTCTGAACAGAGACAAAATTCTCTCTCCCAGGGTTTTTCGTGGAGAAGCACAGAGAAGAGAAAACAATTCTTATCTCAACTTGCTGCTCCTGTTGTTTTGCACATGTGGAATGTGTTATGGAGATTGTTTACCTGAAGGATTTGGCAATTGGATTCTGATGAGGATTGTTTGGTTTCCTTAGCCAATTAGGTCAAAGCTGTGTCCTGGCTGTCTCAGACAGTCATGGGCTGTTCTTTAGTATTCTTTGTAGTATGGCATCTCTTTATTATAGGTATAATATAGTATTAATGTAATATAATATAGTTTAATAAAGCAAATGTTCAGCATTCTGAATCATGGAGTCAGATGCCAGTCATGCCCTGTGTCAGGGGCTCCCTGAATTCTGTTCTGCACAGCTCAACCTGGACTGCAGGAGCCATGTAAGAGTTATTTGAGAAACAGACTCTCATTCAGGCTCTGCCAGAGACTCAGGACACACACTTTATGCAATGCGTGGAGGTGGGATTGTCCCCAGATTTCTTTACCAGATGGAAATTACTTTTCTGCCCCATTCCTGGGAGCAGAATACCATGTATGTGGCTGGGAGCTGATGGAAGGCATTTTTAATATGTGGCCCAGCAATTTACACATTGGCTAATAGGACAATTGAGAAATGCCAAGCAGTTAGATTGTAATCCTCTGGATTAGAAATGTAAGAGGGCATCACAGGGCTCTTGAACCTGTCTATGATAACATATTAAAAGCCATATGTAAGGGCAGACTTAGAAATCAAGGAAGACCAGTAGGTGAGGCACAGCAGCACTATCTCCTCTTATGTTATGCCACAGTCTAAAGCAGTGGAGAGTATGGAATGACAGCAAAATTATTCCAGTGAAGCCAGAATTACCTTTTTCTAAGAAATGAAGAGAAGCACGTGGCCCTTCAGGAGTGTATTTCACAGAATCATAGAATGGGATGGGTTGGGTTGGAAGGGATTTTAAAGCTCATCCAGTGCCCCCCCTGCCATGGCAGGGACACCTCCCACTGTCCCAGGCTGCTCCCAGCCCCAGTGTCCAGCCTGGCCTTGGGCACTGCCAGGGATCCAGGGGCAGCCCCAGCTGCTCTGGGCACCCTGTGCCAGGGCCTGCCCACCCTGCCAGGGAACAATTCCTCATTCCCAAGATCCCACCCAGCCCTGCCCTCTGGCACTGGCAGCCATTCCCTGGCTCCTGTCCCTCCAGCCCTTGGCAATTGTCTCTCTCCATCTTTCCTGCAGCTCCTTCAGGCCCTGCAAGGCCACCCTGAGCTCAGCCAAAGCTTCTCCTGTGCAGGTGAACAATGCCAGCTGTGCCAGCCTTTCCTCCCAGCAGAGCTGCTCCATCCCTCTGCTCCTCCTGGTGCCTCCTCTGGGCTTTCTGAGCAGCTCCAGGTCCCTCCTGTGCTGGCCCAGGCTGGAGGCAACGCTCCACCTTCATCAAGATCTTGCTTGTGTTGATAAAAGTACAATTTTTGCTTTTAATCTCCACATGTTCAGATGGCCTTGGGCTGTTGCCTTAAACAAAACTTCAGCGATGTTCTGAGTGGTTTCCCTGCACACTGTTGGGTATATACAACTCCAGATCAACTCTAATCCAGCAAAGCTGTTTACAAAACAGCTTTAGTTCTCCATTCATGCCTGAGAGGGGAAAGTGATATTTAAAATATAAAGAATGTCTTTAATGTAGCAAATAGATGAAAGAAAATGCTCCACTATGTCATGGAGCACAGATTCAAACAACTGCCTCATGTCCTCAAAAACTTAAAACTATTCATAAATGCTGTTCTCCATGCACAGGCTACAGAGAAGTACAGATAAAGCTGAGTGGTTTGTTTTTCATTCTGTGTGCTGACGGAGTTTTAGAAAAATATTATTCTGTTCACAGGAGCTTGCATCTTGGAACTCTACCCATAAAACTCAGCCATGGAGTGTGTAAGTCTTGTACAAGTACAACACAAAGTGATTACCAAGAGGTTTACAAGCTAACAGGAGGACATAACCAGCACACAGCTTCAGAAAACACTATCACGCACACTGGGACTTGTTCTGGAGCTCAGATCTATGCAGGTCACAGCTGGGAGTTCATCCCTTGCACACTTAGAGCCAAGTGTGGCAGTGCACACTTACAGAGATATAAAGCTCATTTTGTGCATGAGTGGAGGGAAGCACTTCTTTAATAAACAGAGTTTATTTCACTACAATAATTTTTAAATCATCTTGTAGCTTTAGAAGGTGACCACTGACATGCAGTAATTTGTTAAAAAGATTAATAAAGTTAATAAAAGTAGTTGAAGGTATAAACTTCCCATTGAGGAAGAAGCAAAGTAAGATCATAAAAAACAACAAAAGAATTTTTTTTTCATTTTCAAAGCACAGAATATCCATCTGGTTAAATAAACCACTTTATTACAATGCCAGTGCATTGATTTACACCATGATCTCAGTTTAAAAGATTTTAGAGCCACTCTAGTGTTTCTCCACACTAGAGACATGGAGGGCTGTGTTAAGAACTGCAGCAAGGTTTTTTCATTATTTCATTTGCAGTGATGATATGCAGCATCTCAGCCCTTTGACCTCACTATTTCATTGTGATGGATTTTATGAGTTACTAAATAACTGTTATTAAGGTAAAATAAAACCCTTGGGTACTGCTTTCTTTAAATGAGTTACACCAGAGATACAAAAATAAAACCTGATGGTTTTTGCCCAAAAGGGTTTTTTAGGTAGAATTTTCAGGATCCACTATATTTTGTACATTAAATACATAATTTCTATCTTAGATGCTAATTTAACATAAGCAAATCCTCATTACAATACAAGCAACCTCAAATAATTGATGAGATGCCTTCATTTAATGACCACATACAGAGTGCCAGCCAGTGCTATTTCTTACCTTTTTTTTTTTTTTTTGTCCCCACAGGTGGGGAACATCTGTTGATTTTTTTTTTTTCTACACACTCTTCTTGTTAAACTTTTTAGGTTTGTTCTTACCTCTCTAGGTATTGGCTACACTACAACTTTTGCTTCCTTGTCCCCTTTCTCAAGGACTCAGAGAAGGTTCTTTCCTACCAAAAGCAGCAAAATGATGCAAAGCCTTCCCACAGTGTGCACAGTGATTATCTTTGCCTCTCTCATCCCTGCTTGGCAGCACAACAGAGCCTTACATTTCACTAACAGAAATGAAAGGCCTTAATGCTCCAGTCACACTTGTAGGAATTCTTCTTACTGTCCTTCATAGAATCCCAGAGTGGGTTGGGTTGCACCTTTAAACCCATCCAGTGCCACCCCTTGTCGCCCTGATTTTTTAAGATTTTCTAAGCCTTCTGATGTTGACATTCTTGTAACGAACTTTCTCACACACTTTCTGTAAATAACTTATTGTTTTGCATTCTTTTATGGAGGAGAAATTTGAAGGACTGTTGGTTTGTCCAGTGTCATTGGAGAGGTGGCACTGTCACCCTCCAATCCACTGTCACTTTTGGAAATCTATAAATGTTGGAGTCAGAAAATAAACTTCCTTTTTCTTCTTCACCTTGAGAGCAGCGATGTGTGCTTGTGTTCTTTCGTGTCCTATAGTGACAAAGCCTGCCATGGCAAGGACACCTCCCACTGTCCCCAGTGTCCAACCTGGCCTTGGGCACTGCCAGGGATCAGGGGCAGCCCCAGCTGCTCTGGGCACCCTGTGCCAGGGCCTGCCCACCCTGCCAGGGAGCAATTCCTCATTCCCAGTGTGAGAAATGGTTACTCACTTTTCATAATTTAGAAAGGTTTATTAAACCTTGCCAAAAATACAATAGAAAACTGAATAGAGAAAAAGGTTCTGGCTCTGGGAGCAGAGGATTTCCCCACCCTGTGCTCACCCACACAATGGAGATTTGGCCTTTTAACCCTTTAACCCCTCCCAAAGTTCTGTCCATGGACCCCTTCTTCGCTGTCCAGTGGTGGAGATCTCTTCCTCAAATCCTGACTGGAGCTCAGATGTCACCACAGTGACAAGCCAGCCCTCCCAGATGTCCCTTGATAGCCACACAAGGGGGTACAACAGAACTATAAACTTATAAAACTTTTCTTAACCTGTAAACATGCTATTTGTCTGTTAATTGTGAGAGTCAATCATCACATTACTCATCTCTCACACCAATACCCCACCCAGCCCTGCCCTCTGGCACTGGCAGCCATTCCCTGGGTGCTGTCCCTCCAGCCCTTGGCAATTGTCCCTCTCCATCTTTCCTGCAGCTCCTTCAGGCCCTGCAAGGCCACCCTGAGCTCAGCCAAAGCTTCTCCTGTGCAGGTGAACAATGCCAGCTGTGCCAGCCTTTCCTCCCAGCAGAGCTGCTCCATCCCTCTCACTTACAAGAGAACTGTGGTTTTTAATTTGCCATTAAAGCAGAACAAACCTAAATTCCATTAGAAAGAGCTATCAAAACACCATATCCAACAAATAAGCATGTCATCCTTGCCTGCATAACTTAGCTCCATACTCATCCTGTTTCCAGTACATATCTATTAAATGGTACCTGAACCTGATTTAAATCACCTTGGATAAGGCAGCAGGCTCATGTTTTCCTTTGCAAAGGAATGAATACTTCTTGCCATAAATAATAAGACTTATTCCTCAGAGGATTATTCGTTTGTGTACAGATTACTCACTTACTCACAAAACAGTCAAATTAAGAGGCAGTTCTCCACCCAAGAGCAAGATGAAGAGGGAGTGAGGCTGTAATCAGCCATGCTGCCATGGCAGTGGCTCAGATCCTGCTCTCAGTGCCCACTGCAAAGTGCCACTTGCCTGCCCTGGCTGGGCTCTCCTGCCTCTGTGTGCCAGCAGAGCTGTGTGCAGGCACTCCCTAACCCAGTTCTGTCAAAATGATCTTGTTAACTTAAACGCCTTTAATAGTAAGGTGTTTTTAAAACCAAATCGTTCTGACAGAGCGGGGCTAGGCCATTGCTCATGTTATAATTCCACCAAGAGCAATTTTCATTTAAGAGGCTCTTACCCCCCCTCAGCCCCCACGACATGCAAGCTACACATTCCCAATAATTGGTCTCCATTCCCATTCCTTCTCCACTGCAGTTTACTGTCCCTGCAGTTGTGCTATCTGCAATCAACACTGTAAGACAGGCCACTGAAACGTGGGTTAACAAAAACAATTTGCAACAAAATCTTGTTCCAAAAAGTCTTTTCCTTCAAGACTCTAACCCAGATCATTGCAGAACTAAAGAACCCATCAACTGTAGGACAACAACAAGAAGTTTTGAGAACAACTGTGCTGACAAAAAGCATATGAAGTTTCACTATATACTTCAGAGAGCAGAGAAATAGTTGAATCAACAAAATTGAGTGGAGGAAAACTTCTGGAGAAGCGGAGAAACAGGCAATTAGGGACAGAAAACTACTTAAATAAATGTCTGGTGGACTCCTGCAATCCAATCATGGTAACCTGCCGTGGCTTTATGCATTGGTGCTGGCAGGTTTTAGGGACAGAAACCTCTCCCCCAGATGTGCTGGTGTGAGAGCAGGCTCCATCAGGAGGGAACTGCTGTGGGCATAGCCCAGTGCCCTGGACACAGCACAGAGCCAGCAGCCACACTGCAGGGCAGGCATGGCCCAGGCACGGCTGCAAAGCAGAATTACCCCAGGTAGCTGCAGCAGATTTCACTAACAGTGATTTTAAGGGACTGGTACGTCACCTGGAGTTAACTGTAACACAGAAAAGCATTAAAGCATTATCCACACATCCTTTCCCTCAGCCACACACCCGAAATTGCACAGGGAGGGAAATGAGCTGGGAAATGTTACAGGAAATCCTTGGTGCTGTCAGAGCTCCCTGCCAATCCAAGTGCAAATCCACTGTCCGAGTTCATTCTGATGTACAACTCGTGGCAATTTGCTTATGGCTGCCTGGGAAATCAAAAGCAGCTTCCTAAAGCATTATTTATTGCAGCAGCAATGGCAACAGGCAGCACCTTTCTCCTGCTTTTGTCTTAGGTGCTCTGCCCTACCCACATGGAGTAATTCAGTGAGCAAAGATATGTCACTTTATCTTTTTAAGCTTAGTCATGCTCTGCTACTCTTTAAAGACTTCTGCACAGTTCTGTAGGTTATTAAGTGAGTTCCTGAGCTTGTGTCAAATGCTAAAGGACTGGTTTAGGCACAGTGTTAACCTCTGCAGCAGATGTAGCTGAGGGAATCCATGCACAGGGAAAATATGGACATGCAGCTGCAGAAATGCAACAGTTTCTTCAACATTTAGGGCTCTAATAATTACTGAAGGGTTTATTAATCTATCTATAAGATTAGCATTACCAAAAGCAGGTTACTGCAGTTTTAGGGGTCTGTTTCACAGGAAGACAGAAGGAAGGTTTAGAAAAGCCTTTCTAAGATAAATTCCTCTGCCTTCTTTCCCTTACTTTGGTGCTTTAACTGGGAAACATCATAACCTGGTGTTCTGGGGTGCAAAAAAGGCTGGTTTAGGATATAGATGTTTATCTGTCACAGCTTCACTGAGGCTTTGGGATAGAGAGAAAATGACAACATCCATCACACTGAAATATATCTCAATATTATGATAATAAATTATATGTTATTATGTGTGCTTAATATGGTACTTTATCATATCTAGAAATTCTGTTTTATGTAACTAGCTAAGTATTTTTTTATAATTTTTACAAATATTTACTATCAGATAAGTCTTTCTTAAAAAAAACCAAACCACATAAGAGTATCTTGACCCAGTCATATGTTTTTTGTACAACTTCTCTTGGTATCAATAGAATTTCTTATTTTTGTTACTCTTCAATAGTAAAATCAATATGGGACAACTTTAAAGCTGTCAAGACTCAGACCTTTTGTATATAAATCTGTCAGTCTTTCCAGAAGCAGCCACTACTTTATGGAACCAGAATGCTTTTAAAGAAACCCACCAAGGGTGCCGTCAGAACCTTCAAACTATTTTTATTCTTTATTATTCCTTGCTCTGTGCAGTGCTCTGGACTTCCAGTGTGCTACACATGCTCAGGAGCAGGACAAAGAGACAGCAAGTGCTATAAAGTTTGCAGCTGAAGGTGAAATATCCTCCCTAATTAAATAAGTATTCAAAATATTTTAAGGTGATCTTGGTTTTGGTTGGTTGGGTGGGTTTTCTTGTTTGATTGGGTTGGGTTTTTTTTGGTGTGGATTTATTTTTCCACGACAGCTGATACTACAGCCATAGGTATTAAAATGGCAATACAGCTGTTTTAGCTCTACAGAGGAACAAAGGGAAATTGCAACCTTCCCTTTCAATTTCTTATACTTAGGCAGAAAGAAAGGTTTGTGTCTCTGGGAGGCAGACACTCCACTGATGTGTGTCAGAACATCATCTCGTGATGCAGGTTCGAAACGGAGAGGACAGACAAGGCTTCCAGAGCTGCCCAAAAACTTAAACAGAAGAAAACCAGTTGCACCAGCACTGTTTTCATGCCATAGCAAGAGGAAGAAGCGATCTGAAGTAATTTTTGTTCTCTCCAATGCGTGATTAAAGCGGTTTTCCCATGACCGAAGCAGAAGTGCAGAGCACCCCTGGGCCGGGGGCTGGCAGAGCCTGGCTCCCTGCTCGGAAGGTGAATTCCAGAATCCCAGAATCCCAGAATTCCATCATTGGGCACCTCTGGCACCGCCACGAGGGAAGGGGGGAAAAGGCAACTTGTGCTCAACAAGAAGAGCTCATGAAAAGGCAAACAGATTGGCCTGCGACTGAGAATGAGGTGTTAACCGTGCTCTGCCTGGGGCATTGTTTATCAGGAGACTTTCAGCAGCTGGGATGTGCTTATCCTGCACTTCCTGAAAAAAAAATCTTTAAATATTAATGGGAGACATAAATATCTTGCTTTCTGGGCTTCTTTTTCAGCCTTTTTTTTTTTAATATATAAATATGTACAACAGAACTTTCATATCCTTGTTTAACGAACATTGTCTATTCTCTACAGAGTTTGTTTATTTTTAAACAAAATATAATACTTAAGGAAAAACCCACAGGTTTTCCTGGCATGTATTCCGATTAAACTAAGATTATAAATTATGACTGGACATCATGACTTAGTGAAAGCTACATAAACTCTCCAGCCATATGCACGAGTGTGTGTGTGTGCATTAAAAAAATCTTTAAAGAGGAAAATTCTGAACATATCTGGACTTTTCTAACTGTATACAGTTAGAAAAGTATATGTATATGTATATGGCTTCAAGAAACCTCAAATCTCTGCTGAGATATGTGAAATTAGAAGTGAAGGTTTCTAATTTTGCATCACTGAATTTGATGGCAGTTTTACCACCAATTTAGATGAGTTGTTTGGAAAGAATTAGGACTCTCCAATGTTAAACTTATTTCTTTTGGAGTTGCCAAGCTGAGATTTTGTGCGGTTTCCCCCCCCCCCATTCATTTGTTTCCATCTAACTTTGGGAAACACCCAAAAATAAAGGTCAGAGCCCAAAACACAGGACACAATCTAAACTTCAGTGACATTAAGTTTTGATACTGTGTTACTGAAAGGGCAATCATAGCTGTTACATTTAATCCATAAGAGAGATTCACATCTGAAGTGTTGCAAAATTCAATTAGAGAATTGCACTTCCTCTTGAGTGCCAGCTCTCCGTTTGCTGCAGTATTTAGGGCTTTGAAATAATATAAATGTATAAAACATATAAGTTTTATATTTATATTTTTATAAAACATTAAATATGTGCATATGATTCTGATCATCAGCGACTGCAAAAGGAAATGGGTGTAAATGGGAGTTGTCAAACGAGGCTGAGCGTTGCTTCCCTGGAAAAGCCACTTTGGGTGAATGTACACGAAAGCTGAAACTGTGAACCAGGGACTGCCAAGACTGTTTTCATAATGTTTTGAACTTCCATATCTGCTGCAAAGACACACTGAGAAACGCCTCCGTGAGCTTGTCTAGGGCTTGGGCACACAACATACAGGAGACACTTCCCATGGGAGCTTCCCCTCCTCAGATCTGGGACTGGGAGACATTGCCAATCTCAAACCTGAGCCAGGGTGCTCATCATTCTCAATTTCAAATGATTTCCACAAGACACATCATGATCAACACCTTGGCAAATCAATTCTGGAGAGCTATCACTGCAACAAACCCATGGATAAAGGCTGCTCTCATGGCTGAGGCACGTGGAAATCGGATTTTATAGCATCTAACTCCAGGTAAAAGAGTATCTGGTGGTACCTGAACTAGTTCACAGATTTTTTTTTTCTTTTTAGCTTGTGCTTCCTACTCCAGCTATCATCAGTACCCAATGTATTTTAGGAACAAAATTTTATTAATGCAGTTGAAATGCCACTGAGTTGATGTTATTTACATGGTTGACAAAATGAGAAACGTGCTGGACAGATTCTAGAACAAAGGAGAGGAAAATAAATGTGTGTATATATATAGACACACATTTGTAATCTCAAATTGGACTTTATTTTGTTCTCTGTCTACTGCTCAAATAGTTATGTTCAAAAGCTCTGAAGTGAGCCACCTTTTCTATGGCAACAACACTAAGAAAAATGTTGAGTTTCCATGATCTAATTTAATTCTATTGATGTGATCTTATGGTAGCAATGATGCTTAAAATGCTCCAAGCTCAAATTGCCGTAGCATTTGCCTCCCACTGAAAGAATTTAGGTTTTATTATTTTATACTCATAGATGAAAGACTGTTATGATACCACTTTAGTGTATGCTACAAGCATACAATTGTATTAATAGTAGGTCAGGCTTTAATAATATTGAGATGGAAAGGGAATATTGCTGAGATATGGGGTATCTGATAGGTATGAGGGATTTATAAAAATACCTGCATGAGGAGTCGCTTTCTGTCACAAAACATGCACAATCATCACTTGGAAATACACAGCTCTGAGAAATTACAGGGCACGTTCACATCCCATCACTTGTCCATAATCCCAGAGATCAGTATTTCTCTCTCTTTAACATCCCTGAGGTTTTGGAAATCAAATCATCTGTGCATACCAAGAGTCAAGTGGGAGGGCTCCAGGCCCCTATTTTTAATAAACGTCCAAAAAAGTCCCAGCTAAAGTCTGTGGGAATGGTCTTCCCAAGCCAAGATTTAAAAAGATGAAATCTGCAACTCTGTGAGAGGAAATAGAAAGAAAATTCAAGAAGAGCTTCAGGGGCTAACAGACCTAAATTTATGTCCATGGCTGACTGTGAGTTCTCACTTGAAATGGTTTTACATCCTGAAGAAGGGAGAAGGATATTTTTTTCAGAGAAGACAATGACTCATATGTTAAGAGTGATGCAAATAAAGTGCCCAGGGATCGATTAAATTGATTTGATAAAGGTGCAATGTTATTGGAAAAATCCTGAAGATCACAAATGACAAAAATTCAAAAGATAACAAAATTCACAAAAAAGATAATTTAAATCTGATTGTGGGACTACTTCCCCCTTTACAACTCTTTTTTGGACATCAGTAGCAGGAGCTGAAGGGAATGACTAAACATTCAAAAATCACTGAAGGACTTCATCTAAGGAGGATTCTACCTCACCTCACATAGATTAAAACTTGGTTTATTTTTAAGGAAAGGCATAAAAGGAGTAGCTGTCATATACAGCCATACTTCTTATTAAAATCAGCTGCATTTGTTAAGCAGGCGCACGGAGTGTTATTGATTTTTTAATATTGAAGAAAATGTCCAAAGTTAGTTTCTTGGCTAGCAGCCTACCCAGTTAACAAATTGCTCACCTGGATAATTTAAGAACCAACTTACATGAAATGCTTCAATCTCCAAGGGCACTGAAGGCCCTCAGCTTACAACTAAGCATGGAAATCAAAGTCCTCCACAGCCAGGATGCAAGTTTGGAAAAAGAAGGGAGTTAATAAATAGCTTAGGAGGAAGCTACCAGAAAGCTGTGCTCGTTCTGTAAGCAGTGGGGTGGAACAACAAGGCTTAAAAGATGAAAATATCATGAAATAATCACCTCCCTTCCTAGGGTCCTTCTGTCACAACCATTCTCACAATTGGGCTGGGAGGTACCGCCACAGAGAGCTTTTGGGTTTTGATGGTATCAGATTTTATGGGTGTGAAATTTGCTAATTTCGCGGGTACGCCAAATATTAACTTCTTCCAGAAGATTCATCATCTTGTTTAAGACAGGTAAAATGTACACGAGACTAATTTCCCACTCTTCTGAATTTATTTATTATTTAGTTATGTATACTGAGAAGCCTATTGTGAAGTCTCTACTTGTTCACAGCAGTCTAGCATTGAACAGAGAGGGGAAATATCACTCATACAAGAGCACTGCATATTTCTCCTTATCCTTGTTGCAGAGAAACTCTCGAAGAATTTCCAAAAGAGGATGAGTGAAGTTAAGAGGATTCTTTATCTATAGCTTTGGTGGTTATCAGCTCTATTCTTTAATTGAAACTGAAGTGAGCAGCTGTTAACTTCCCTGCCATTAGGAGCTAACACGTTACATTTGGAACAATAAACAGTTGTCGCTATTTGAGTTCTTGCCATCAGCACCTCCCAAAAAACACCTGTGCGAGCCGTCTATGTGCTCAAGTTGGCTGTTCCGAGGTGTCAGCCTTTATAAAAGTTGCATGAGTGTTTCCTCCCCTCTCGGAGAGGAGAGACAGACTCGTTTGCGTGGAGCAGAGAGTGTTGGTGCCTGTGTGAAAGGGAGGAGAGCCAGGGTGCAGTTTGATACCTGTTGGCAACGCCAGCGGCTCTGTGTAGCGCCGTTAAACGCCAGCTTGGATGGATTCCACTCTATTTAGTCTGCTACTAAACGCAAACTGTTTGAATCGAGACAAATTCAACACACGACCGAACGGCAGCGAACCGCAAAGGAATTCCTGCCTGTGTTAAGTAGTGTCACCTTCATGGCGGTAGGCAGAGCCTAAATAAGGGTTGGAATTAATCTCTTTTCTATTACCCAGGCAGGGGCTCCTGCGCTGGAGCCTTGCGGTGCCTCCCAGGCTGCGCTGCCGAGCAGGGATGCTGCCCGCCGGCTCGGGGCTCGCCGGGATGCTGCTGCTGCTGCTGCCCAGCAGAACACAAGGATGTGCTCCCCCTCTGCCTTCCTCAAAGAGAACACGAAGCGTTTGGTGGCACAGCAGCTCCAGGGGGCTGCAGGCTCCTGCGTTTGTGCTCTGGGAGCCCTGGCAGCGAACGAGAGGCTGGGGCTAAGGGGATTTCTCCCTCTCCCAAGTTTCAGCTGGGTGCATCCTCTGTTTAGTCAGCCAAAGGATGGGAAGGAAATCAACTTGTGGGACAGGGATGACTCCTGGCTAGTTATGGCTACAGAGTCATTGCCATCGCAGCTTTCAAGAGCAGTATTTCTGCGATGCTTTCCTCTCTCAAAGTAGGAAAGGAAGCTGTGAAGCCATTCCTATTTATTTACTTACTTAGGGGGTGCAAAGCTTTGCGGTGAGGGAAGGTGATAATAAATCGGGGGGATTTCCCCCCCTCAAGATTCTTCCAGCCTCCTCCTCCCTCATTTACATATCTGGCTGGTGGGTGATTTTTATTCTCAGCACGAAAACTGCAATCTATTTCAATGCATGAATGCAGCCCTGCGTCTATTCAACACAGTGAAATAGCCCAGAGACTTATTGTACTAAATAAGAAAACAAGGAGAAGAAACGGGTTCGCCAGCCTTAGAAGCAACCCTCTGTGATCCAAAGTCCTCCCGATTCTTTAAAGGAGGGTTGTAGAACGGAAGGAAAAAATAAACCTCCCCCAAAAAACCACCAACAAGCGGGAAGACAAAATTACCACCACTTCTTCTCCCGAGAGAATAATAATGATAATAAAAAATACTAACAAGCATCCCACGACATTTTCATTATCGGCAATTTGAAAACATCCGACTTAATGAGGGACCCCAGTTCGGTCTAATACCGCACCTACGGACGAGGAAGGCGCTCGCCCAGCGCACCTTGCACGCACACAGAGCCCAAGTCAGCCAGAAACCCACGGGGCTAGAGCCCTCTGCCAGGCAGCCACAAATTGTCTGAATAAAATGAATACTCACTCTTTCAAGGAGCAAGGGGGCCGCTCGCCCACAGCCACTTCACGCACGGATGGAAAGGGTGAGGTAAAAAGCCATCAGCCAGTCCCTGGGAACAGGCAGGGTGCTCCAGATTTTCTTCTCATGCTTT
>NW_005054519.1:694323-694664 GCF_000277835.1 Geospiza fortis
CCTCGCACGGAGCCAGCGGCAGCCGCACGTCTCCGGGAAAGCAGGGATATTCCAAATAAATCCGCTAATTCCGGGGCTGAGCGCGCTACCGTGCCCGCCTGCCTGCCAAACGTAACTGTGAAGCGATGTGGAAAAGTGAGCCGGGAGCCTCCCCTGACAGCTCTTATTGGGCTGATCTCGGAGGCAGGTCTAGCGCTGGGAAATTCGTGTAAGCACTTTGGGGTGGTGGTTTTCCCCCTCCCTCCGCTGCCCGCCTTCCCCCCGGCAGGCACACAACTTTTCCAGGGGCGGCGGCGCCGCTCGCTCCCCGCGCTCCTGCCGGGCGCCCGGGCCGCCAACTC
>NW_005054519.1:694961-717192 GCF_000277835.1 Geospiza fortis
GTGGCCTCGGGCGCTGCGCGGAGCGGCCCCGGGGCAGCGCCGGGCGAGGATGGAGGAGCAGCGCGCAGTAAGTCCTTGACCCTCGACCCGTCCCCAAAAGCTCTTTGTGACCGACAGCGCCGGCATCCCGCACGGCCCGCTGCCGGAGCGCTGGGGCACTGGGCATCGCCGCCTGCCTTGGGCTTTGCGGAGCTGGAGTGGGCTCGTCCCGTCCCGGGCAGACAAACAGCACGGCCAGCACCCCACCAGGGACAGGCCACTGCCATCCCCTGCCCGCCTTCCTCATCCATCGAGCTTTTCTCCTTGTCGTGTTGCATGGATTATCTGTTAGCAGATTAAACGTATTATTTTTATAATGCATCCTAGCTCTGAATCCTCCCCAAGTCTGATGTTTGCCCGAAGGGAAGGGGTAAGAGCACAAGGTCAGGTGCAGGCAGGGACTCTAAAAATGGAGGGCTGGCTCCACACTGAGCTGGTGCTGTTGGGGAAGTTTAATCGCCCCCAATTCCATCCTTCTCCAGCTCTCCATGACCAGTACGATGGTGTGGTTGAAATGAACGTGCTGTGTGGTTCTACATTAACGAACCAGGTTCGTTGCTCAACTTTATTTTTAAAGGGCTGGTCACCTGAACCTCCTTCAGAGCACCTGCAAACCTCTCCACCTTAAGCAAAATATAAGATGACTACTCTGTTGAAGATCTACCTAGAACTGCAGAAAGTGGAGCCTAATATTCTGCTATACAGTAAGAATACCATATAATTTAGTTCCATGATTGTTAATCTTATTTTCCATGCTGATCCTATGAGTGCATGACGGTGCCTGAGACCCTCCCTGTGTAGCTCTTACCTGCTCGACTGTACCTTGACTAAATGCAAGCTAGTGCAGATAACAGGTGCATTTCTACTTGCACAAATCCTCCTCCTGAAAAGTCTCAGGCTCATGGGAATGTAGCAAAATGCACCCAGAATGTGCCGTTTTTCAAGGTCAATGAAGAAACATCTAACTATCGCTTTGTTTCCCTCAGCCCAAGCGCTTACCTTCAGAGCTGCGAGCCTGGGAGGATTGCTTGGAGGAGGATGGATATGAAAATACCCAATGCCTGAAGCAGGCAGAGAGCCTTGAGGGAAATACAAAACACTTGGCAGTGCAATAGATAAGATCAGAAATGTGGTTTCCTTTTACCTGGGGTTCTGTTGAGGCAAGGAGTATTTTTCTCCCCCATCGTTCCACCAACCGAACAACGCAGTGAAAATACAGATCTTGTCACAAGGAAGGTGTGAGGGTGCCCAACCTGGCTTTACTCCTGGGAATTAATGCCAGTTTTCAAACTTCTTGTAGGCTTCAGTAAGATTGGTTGCACACCTTGTTTTAATTTCCATTTAAAACACCTAAAGGAAGCAACCAAGAATAAAAGTTCTTCCTAAAAAGAGCCTTTGTGTCCTTGCTTTAAATAGGCAGCACAGCTGTGTGTGGGAAGAAAGCTAATGGTAGAGGTTGTACCTCCAAGTGCAGCTTAAAAGTTGAGTTTTTTGTTTTGATTTCAACCTTTGACTTGCGCCATTTGTTCTACGTGACCTTTCTTGCAATTGGAAATTATCAGGGCAAAAGCTGCACTCTTTCATCTTCAGGTTGTGGGAGAGGATGGTAAGTGTCTTGTTAAAATGGATTATGCCATCCATGGATTCCCCTGCTGGAAAGCCTTGCAGATGATGGAGTAAATCTTGACAGGAAGAAGTGTATAGATGAAAATTAATGTAAAAATAAGCTTGGAATAGCAAAGGAACATTTGCAGCTTTCTGCATCCTATCCAGATGAAATGATTTAATGATATTTATCATAGTGAGATATATATATATACACACACTACTGCATTACACTGATGAATATGCTGGCTAGAAATTGTTTCCTCTTAAATAAATATTATAAGGAAGATTATTCCTCTATCTTTTAAATGGCCATTTCATTTTTTAAGCAAAAAGCAGCTCTGACTCCAGTTGCAATGGGATGAAGATTTTTAGTTTAATGACTGTATTGAAGAAAGAAGTCATCTGCAAAATGCATATGATTGAATCCCACCCTGGATCAAACAGGAATGCAATCTTTCATATTAAATTTTGGGATCAGGGAGAAAAAACAACCAAACAAACCAGACTATTTACAAAATGTATTGGCTTGTGGTATGGGTTGGTTGTTGGTTTTGTTATTGTGGGGTTACTTTTCATCTTCGTTTTGTGGTATCTTTTGGTTACTTTTTTTCACTTGGTTGGGTTTTTTTTGGGGGGGGGTTGTGTTGTGTGTTTGTTTTTTCTTTTAGACGGGTTTTAGGTTTTTTAGGGTTGTTTTTGTTTGGTTTTTTGACTGGTTGTGATGGAGAATTGGGAAAAAATTCACCTCAGCTTGAAAGAGAACCGGGAGATTTACTTCTATATTGCTTTGCTTTTATGAGTAAGAAGGATTAAAACCCCAATGTGAGTTCCCATGCGTATACAGTCAGGAAGTATCTGTCACCTAAAATATGTGGCATAATGGAATTCCACCATCTTCTCTCACTTTCTCGGTTTTGTGAAAACAGTTGTTGATTATCATTTAATTTGTTGTTCCTCAGCAGTGCAATCAGCTGTTTCCTGAAGACAGAGAGTTTAGACCTTACTGCTCAAAAATATCCAGTAGAAATGGCTTGAAATGACTCAGTCACAGCACAGCCTTGCCAGGGTTACTGCTGGAGTCACTGTTTGGGGTCATCTCATTTAAATGACAATGCCAAAGTCAGGGCTTGAGAGGGGAAAAGAAACTACTGTGCTAATTCCTCATATTCACATTTTATTCCCATCAGATCACCTACCAGTGAGATATTTCCCTCAAAGCATCAGTAGCTGATTTCAGTTTTTAATACGTAAAATGGAGCCTGATCCAAAATTACATGCAATTAATGAGTCCAGAGTGAATTGCTTGATCAAGATAAATGACTTTACTGCAAGCTACTTTTGCTTACAGGGATTGCCACTAAAATGCCACTTCAAACTAATAAGAAATTAATAACTGATTTGAAAGTTACTAAAGCGATCTTATGGACTAGTGGCATCACCTGCCATTGTCGCATTAAAGCTTTAAACACATTAAATGATGTTTTCTTAGGCAATACCCACTCTACATCATTGGCACCTTTTGCTCAAATTACATGAAGGATTATTCCTTAATTTAATTTGCTTTGTATGCTAGAATTGACATTTGCCTGGCATACTAGAATTGACATCTCATGACATGAAATAAGAAGAAACAAGAAGTTATCTTAAGTCCAGCACATTTCTGAATAAAATATGCACTTTTATCAGCTCGCTGTGCCAGCACACAAACATAATTACCTTTAGAACATAGGTTCTTATCACTGTCTTGCAACCTTTAAAACCTGCTTGCATACAGTTATCACAAGTTGGTTATCAGGAAAAATAATGATCTCCTGTGTTTGGGAAGTCACTGAAGACATCTGTAACTTGAAAAAAAATCCATTATATAATGCTTACAAGTGATCCTATAGATTAAAACAAGGGAAATGATACAAGCAGCCTCTGAGATAAAGGTACAGGGTTGGGATAGGTTTGGTTTCAATTTTTTTCCCTCTGTAAGAAATTCGTGTTTACATTTTAACAGGCAAGGCTAGAAACCCTGAGAGACTGAAGTGGGGGGTATGCAAAGGAATGCCAGACTCCTTCAGGGATCACACATGGTTAAAATTCAATATCCACCACTGGAACAGAAAGCTTGGAAAGCCCCACTGAAGAAGAGCAGCAGAAGCTGTAAGTGACAGAAGTGATTCTCAACCACCCAAAACCCTTTGCTTTTGAGTCTGGGCCTTCTGAGAATCTAATCCAACTCCATTCCCTTGTTTCTTGAGATGTGAGGAGAAACATGCATTGATTTTGAAGTTACTTTTGCTTTGATTGGACAAACATATTCCAATAACTATTCAAATTCCTCCTCCAGCCCAAGGAAAAGTCTGTTTTGTCACACAGAAACAAAAGTTGAACCCAGCAGCAGCCCTGGGCTGGTGGGCCCTTAGCACATCCTTTGCCATCCCCAAACACTTCATTTAGCACTATAAAACACAACTAGCCCTGAGCCACTTCCACTCTCCAGAGATTATAAAATATAACCCTCCCAACTACTAATTTGTGTACCTTTTGCACCAGTGATATTAGGGAGTGCATAAAAATAACACTGCATTATCAGGTTTTATTATTCCTCAGGCACTGTTTGCAATTTTGACTAGTTGCTGTCAGGTTGGCTGTTAGAAAAACAATTATTCCTTTAGTACATCAAACACTAGGAGAAAGACAAAAGGAAATTATATCCAGAAAGGCACTCAACCATTATTTTTTTGTTGTACCTTACTGCAAGTTGTACAGGATGCAATTTGGGGAGTTAATCTTTCGCTGTGGGTTTTCACTCTGCCTTGTGAGCGTCAGGAGCTGGCTCAGTCACAGGAGCTGTGCAAATATTGTTTGCTCTACCTCAAGTGCCCTCTAGTGTGCAGTAATTAAGCAGGTTAAAATAAGTTTTTTTCTCCTTTTTTTTGTACAGGATGCAATTCGGGGAGTTAATCTTTCGCTGTGGGTTTTCACTCTGCCTTGTGAGCGTCAGGAGCTGGCTCAGTCACAGGAGCTGTGCAAATATTGTTTGCTCTACCTCAAGTGCCCTCTAGTGTGCAGTAATTAAGCAGGTTAAAATAAGTTTTTTTCTCCTTTTTTTTCCTAACAGTTACTCTCCTAAATCCCAAAGTAATATGTAACACTGCTTTTCTTGGAGAGGAAAGAGAAATTCAATGTTCACTGCATTAATTGTGTGGCTATAAATGAATTATCTCCTCCATGCAAAAGCAAATCACTCCTGTTGCTGTCAGATTTTTATTCTCAGAGGTGTAAGTTAAATAAAGCCCAATAATTCTTTTGGATGTTGTGAAAATGTCAAAGTACAAACAGTTTTTGGTGTTATCAGATCCAAAACAACAGTTTTCTCTCTGCAAAAGGAAATTACCATATTCATCAACAAAACATGACCCTAGGACAAGATTAACCAAAAAAACCCCTAATTATGCTTCTAGGGTCTTTTAAAAGTACTCTTTGTCTGCAGTTTAGAGAACAGGCAAGCCTACATGAATATAAATAGAATCATGATTGGGGCACACATGTAACAAGTTCTGTGTGTTCTCACCTGTCCTGTGATGCTGAGGTTCTCCCTCAAAATTCTGACATCACCTGGCTGGAAAAACCCAGTGGTGTCTGTCAGTGAGAGCAGGTTCTGTGCAGCAGCTCCTGACACCAAACAACAGTGACAGGAGGAGAAGTGAGGAGATGTTGGGAGAGAAAAGTGTGGAGAGGTAAAATTACCAACTGCAACTCCAAGAAGAAAGAATTGAAAACTCTGAGGAAGTGAGAGCTATTTAACTTATAAATAAATTTAAATAATAACTTTAAATAAGTTAAACTTATTTAAGCTTATTTCTAAGGGCTCCCCTGCATTTAAAAATCAGACTCGAGTTCCCCGCATAACTTTCTCCACTGCACAAATGAGTTCATTTTGGGGAAACCATTGAAGAGTTTTTCCCCATTCCTCATTTCACTATGCCCTGACCTCAAAGCCAAGTATTCACTTTCAGGCAGGATTTACCATAAAATTCCAAGATAATAGCAAGCCTAAGCATACTCTAAACAAAACAGATTTTTAATGGACTTCTGAAAGCTGAGGTAAGAGGGATGGGTGGATCCCAGGAGAGATGAAATGGTTGCCTATAATAGGGATATGCTACACAGGGTGAGAGAATTGAATCTTTTATGAGTTGTAAAATCAGTAGGACTTCCTATAAGTGGAAAGAGTCATCATCACTACCCCTGAGCTGGGCTGTGGTGGCAGAGTTGTGGTTTCCAAGTGAGGTGCTGAGAGAAGCCCACAGGATTGTTTCCCGTTTGCCAGCTTGGCTCTGCTGAAGGTTAATTTTTGTACCTTGGCTGTTGCATTCTGCAGAGAACACACAGTTCTGGTGCAGTTTAGCATCCGTGGGAGGCAGACAGGACAGAGCAGAGCACCACACTTTGCCAATACATGGTTTTCTAACACAAAATGCCCTATTTCAACAGCCACACTGCACCCGGGCACCGTGCTGCCAGCAACACAACAACAAGAGTTATTCCAGAAACAATGCTGGAATAGATGCTCTCATAACTGAAAGCTAAAGTACAGCAGGGTTAGACAGGTCTTGGCAGGGATCTGGGCAAATAAACTGCCTTCATTTCCATCAGATTTGAGTCAGCTTCCCCAGGTGTGTTCAGCCCTCATCACTGCAGGGATAAGAGTGAACAGCAACAGCAAATACACCTGGAGAGCAGCAGGGAAGGGAAAAGCCACTCAGTGGCAAGGGCAGCTTCTTGCTGTAAAATGGATGCCTTAAAAATGGACAGCATTCTGCCACCCCTGTCCTGAAGACAATAAATCCCTTCAGTTTAGCCTGGCTCTCCATGAAGTGCCTTCCCTATCTGGAGGAGAGCAGCAGATCCTGGGTCCCTAAGAAGTGACAATTACAGCAGGCAAGGCATCCCAAGGGAGCTGGGGTTACTAACACAAGGGAAAGCAGCACAAGCACAAACACTAAAGTAGCACAAGCCCTGGTTTCAGCACAGGCCACCTGAAGAAACTCACCAAAAGGTACTTTTGCACACCTCATAACCCAAATCTAACAGCAGCACAAGCTGGAATTTGGCTGCTACTCAAATGGTGTTTTCCCATTCGGAATGCAGTGACAGATTAGGAGTATATGCTTATTTCAAAGTACTTTTCTCCAGAGAGTTCTGCTTCAGTTTTTTTATTTAATTAAGAAGGTAAGTCACCATATTGCCCATAAAGTGATTTTTTCAGCAGCTGCTGACATTGTAGTTTGGCAGACTGATCTTAAAAA
This sequence comes from Geospiza fortis, assembly GCF_000277835.1. Taxonomy (NCBI): domain Eukaryota; kingdom Metazoa; phylum Chordata; class Aves; order Passeriformes; family Thraupidae; genus Geospiza; species Geospiza fortis. The sequence continues at coordinate 701,909 of NW_005054519.1, forward strand.
AAATCGTAATGCTGTGGTGAAATAAAGCATCCATTTCCCCTAAAAATACTTCTGGTGCATATGGAAGAAATACTGCTAATGAAGGAGAATATCAATCATTTAAATGCACAGGACTCCATGCTGAAGGACTTTCCTTCTTCATAAGGAGCTAAACAGGCAGAGCATATAGAGGGAGAATCATGTTACTCCAAACAACTGGTTTTAATGCCAGTAATTTAATGAATCAAGTAAATATGTCCTGAAATATATTCTAAATTTATTTACTAATGCTGACAGGTGGTTTTTATTGTCAAATGCAGTAAAATCAAGTGAATAAGTAGCTGAGACTGAGATGATGCCAATAATGTCCCCCAGAGGAGACAACATGGGAATGATGTGACTGATCCACAGCTTGGTGACCCTCAGCTTCTTTGCAATCCTTTAAAGGTGAAGAGAGAATAATAAAAGCTGTGTTTTCCATTGATCAGCCAGAGAAGCCAACTCTGGAATAACTGGAGGAATAGCAAGGCCTGACTCACTCCTGTGCTAATTTCACTAATTCCAGTTTAACACCAGACTAACACTATGGTAAAACATGACCTATATTTTTATTTAAATTAAAATCTCTAATATTCATCAAATATTTATAAGAATATATAACAAATAATTGTGGCAAACATTGCATAATAAAGATGAAAGGGAAATTAACCTTGTGAATTTTTAAACTGAAGAATAAAGACCATTACATTAATAAGACTTAATTATATCATTAAATATTTAAAATTATGTCCTCTAATAAATGTTTTTATTTAACATATTTCTTTTCTATCTATTACATTAGTAAAATGCCTTTAAGATACAGAAAAAAAAAAGAAAGTTTTTTTTTTTTCTTTATAGCCATGCAAATCCAGAGAAAGTGAGAAAGGGGCCATGTTACCTCTTCAGCTCAAGGTCAGCTCTCAGGAGAGAACAAGAGAACTTCCAGAAGCCTCAGCTCTCTGCCTGAATGGGCTGGTAAGAGGCTGTGTCTTTGCTAATCATTTTTCTTCAATTATTCTATTCTTTTTTAGGTCTAGCTTGGCGCTCTCTATGCTGATGAACTTGAGTTAATCCAGCACAAATAAACCTTGTCTCTGTCCATGTCTGTTCTATTGAGCATCTAACTCATCCCTGACAGGGCACAGGGGTGAGAGCAGCACTTGGGAACTCCCAGGGAATCCTCAGGAAATCCACACCTTGCAGACAGAAAGGGTCAAGTGGATAGCAAAGGATTGGGGGTACAAGGGGTACAGATTCTTTTCTCAACATTAATTCAGCTCACCTCATGTCTCTAGAGTTTTCCAATTATTCTACAAACAGCAGAAGAGTTAAAGCAAAAAGTTTCTGAATAAACTCAAATTCAGCCCACACATTACACTCCTACCAGAAAGAAATTTCTTTTCCTAGCACACCTCCAAAACTTTTAATGTTCCCCTCTAGATATGGCACTTCAAAGCAGCATTTCTGTTTCTTCAGTGTGATCCAGTCCTATTTCTGCCTTGGCTGTGCACACAAACCCCACAGCCAGGGAGTCTGCCTGTCTCAGCTTTCCCCTGAAAAGCCAGGTTTTGCATGCACTCGCAGAAACACTGATTAAAACCAAATGGCAAACAGTGACAAATCAAATCTAACTCATCAGCGCTTCACATTTATCAGAGGCTACAGTTTAATGATGCTTTAGAGGAAATTCTCTTCATTTGCAAGCACACAAAATTCTGAGGCCCTCTCTGTTTAGTTACTGTGCTTTTTGCTGTTAAACCATTCTTTCTGTTTACCACAGTAATACTAACTCTGATCTAATTCCCACAAGTTTTTGTTTATTTTTGTAATATTCCTCTGACTTCTGTAGATTGTGTGTTTTGTTGCTATGTTTGTCTTCCTGCTGTCCCTCAGCATTTCCCTCCCCTGTACCCATCATCACCCATCCTGTAATTACAGAAATGTTATTTTTTGATAGACAGATGCATGGGGTTGCTGGCAGGAGTACTGCCATTATGCAGTCCAAATACTGTGCAGAATATTAAAGAATCATACAAATCAAGTCTTAGTGAAAGAATAATCTTGCGAATTATCAAAAAGTTTGAACTAAGTCTGGTTTGCTTGTTTACACATGGGATAACTCACCTCAAACTAGGTAACATTTATTTACATATGGCAGCTAGGACTGCACAGGAGATAGAGTCTTCTAATTAACACTCCTGATGCTGCAAACATAAACAGGGATAAACACATATTCCATTATGTGTAGCTGCCACTCACATTGCCACAGTATTCTTTTCTTTTCTCTGCACAAGTAAAACAATGCTACAAAGCAAACAAGCACTGAGCTTTCACTTCAGTACCTGCCTAATAATGTCATACCTTATTTCCAGGAAATTTATTTGGAAAAGTTACCAAAAAACAACCAACCAACCAAACAAAAAGCAGTGTCATATCCTATCACTTCACTTAACTCAGGCTCAAGAGGCTGTAGGAATAACATGAGATTTTCCACTAGTGTTATGTATTACTGTGCTTTAAAGTTTCCACAAATAAGGCACCTGTTTCTGCCTGGCAGGCAGGGTACAGAATAGTGAAAAGTGACACTATGCTCACAAATAAAAAGCTTAATCTGCAGAACAAATGAGGAATAAAATACATACTGTGGGTCCAAATGGCTCACCACTGAAATGTGGAGTAAAGCAGTGTGAGTAGGCACAGGTACAGCAAGGGGAAGGGAATGTGGAAAATTCTGTGGCAACCGCTTCCAGCTGTGCCCCCACCAAGATTTCAGCTGGGTGTGCTTCAGGGACCTACCTCAGCCACTTCTGAAGGGCCCCTGCCTTATCCTGTCTGGGTGTTTGGGCTGACAGGGAAAATGGGGAGATGCTGCCAGCACAGACAGGAGGGTTGGAGCCCCCCAGCTGAGGGAGCTTTCCCAGGGCAGCTCTGCCTTTCCTTCTCCATTCAGGGTGGCTCCCAGCACCATCCCGGGCTCTGTCCTCCCAAACCATACCCACAGAGGGCTCAGTGGGAGGTTTGCAAACCTTCCTTCTGCTGTCACTGGGACTAAGGCGGGGTTTATCATTTCCTTTGTGCTTGAGCCCAGCCATGCTCAGCCGGGTGTAGGGCCTTCACACAAAGCTCTCTCAAAGTGCCTTCACAGAGACTTCCAGTCTCCACACCACAGCTCACTGCACACCCTTACCCTGAGCTGTCTCATATATAATTTAAATGTTTAATGTAAAGTGAAGCTCATGTTAACAATACATATTTTTGAAGACTGACAGTATAATGCTTTATTTCCTAAAGGAATAGCTGGAGTGATCCATAAGCAAATAGAAAGCCAAGTAACACTGCCTGAACAGACATAATTTGTGCTCATCCTTGAGAAACCTTAGAGAGCATACATCCCTTCCTCCTCCTCAGCTAGGCAAGGTGGGATTGACTGTGGTTTTCTTTCAGATGAGGTATGAAAAGCTGCAGTGCACTTTGTTCTGCACTGGTATTAATGATACCTTCAGAAGTGGGATGTCTTTGATATCTATTGTGTGCTGCTGACTGATGGCTCTTTCTAGCCTGGAAAAGTATCTTGTCTTAGCAGCTTTGTGTGGGCTGAGAGTGGAGGCCACAAGGATATTTTGAAGTTGAGAAATTTTAAATTAATATAAAGTATCGTATCATTAAAGCTGAGATAGCAATACCCTTCTAAATTCACCCTAAAACTTTCTTTGTCCATTCAGGAAATGATTAGATATTATCCCATCTTGGGTCTGGATATTCTTTATTGCTGTTCATCCTCGGAGGCAGTGGATGAGAATCCCCACCAGCAAGAGCAGGGACAGCAGAATCACTCTCCTTGTGCACCATCTCTTGCTGCAAGACCCCCTCCCTGACACTTCTGCTATTATAAAACACTCAGAAGCAGCAATCCTGGTAATTGTCTGACTAATATCTTCATTATCAGGGAGCGTTATCTTTCACATACAACAAATGGAGATGGTGCTGACATCAGCACTGAAAATAAGGATTAGAGAAGGGGAACTACTGATCAAAGAGAAAAATAAACTGCAAAGGTTAACTTATGGCACATCCTTTTCTGAACCTGTGTTATATTAAGGAAACATTAAATAAACAATAACTTGTAAAATGATATTTTCTTATTTCTTTGACTCTACTAGTAATACCTAAAATAATTTTGTACGAGAGAAGACCCACATTCTGCTCCCAGATTTTAACTATCCCATCTGAAGTGAGCAGTGGTTAAGAGCATGAGAGAATGGAGACAGAATGAAAAAGATCGGCTGGGGCAGGAATTCAGATGGTTGTTTGGAGGTGCAAGCTCAGAGCAGCTCAATGCAATGTCTGGGAGGAGCTGTTGGCTCTGCAGAGCCACTTGTGCTCTGGCACTGACATCAGTCACCTGGGCAGGCTCAGAAGGAGAAGGGCTCTGGAAGGGCTGCAGCTCCCGAGGTCAGGGCTGACACCAGCAGGACACATGGGGAACAACTGGGGCTGCTGCCCACGCCAAACCTGCTCTAAGAATAGACAGCCTCATCCTCTAGGCTTGTCAATCTGTCACCCAGAAAAAAAATAGAAAGGAAAATTAAAAGGTTATGATGTTATCATCTCCAAAAATAGGATTTCAGTCATCCTGGAGAAGTGCTGTGCTGGGATATTTTCACTCAGGTTCTGCTGACATCTCCCAGCTGTCACCAGCACTGAGCCTCCTTTTGGGACTGCTAAAGGTCACTGAGCACCAGGGAGGTGCAGGGAGATGGAGGGAGATCTCCACTTGGGTGACCACAGGAAAATGTTTTCACGATTAATCTGAAGTAGAAAGAAATGAATCAGTTTGTCTGTGTTTCTCTTTACTGGTGCTGACAACATCCAGAACAGCAGTGCCTTCTGCTCTTCAGCACTGCTTCAAGTCCACCAAAGACCAAAGGTTACTTCTTAAAAAAGGAGCTGCTGCCTGAACAAGCAGCCTGGTTTTCTTATATTTCAGAGCTAACATAGAAAACAAAGGATCACGGCCTGCAAGAGCAGAACAGCCTAGTGGAAAACAGTCTAAGAATAAAAGGAAAACAACCAGCAAATCTCAAACATTACCTTTGAGAATGAAGAGAAACTCGCGAATGCCACTATCCATTTTACTTGGAAAGACGGGATTCAGCTGAGTGCATTGGAAAAAATCCTCTACTCTGAAAGCAAAGTGAGAGACTAATTCAGTTCCCAGGGCACAGCAGAGGGTGGCAGAGACAGCAGTGACCCCGAGGTGCCACACGACAGCCCGCGAGCTCCGAGCACTCCGCGTTCTGAGGGTCAAGCCTCTGGCACCGTGGCATTTGAGATTCAGTCTCTCTATAGATTAGGATTGATCTCCCCTGTCTCTGGATAAAAAAATAAACAAACTGTAACCTTGAAATTGTCATCCAAACCTGGAGTCCAGCCAAAAGAGCAGAGACAAAATCCCCTTGAGAAGCAGAACAGCAACCCCAGAGGTCACTATCGATTCGTCAAACACGAACAGTGGATTTTGATACTGCAAGGACCTAAGTAATTTCATTTTTATTCAAAAACTAAAAGCGTAATCATTTTTTTTCCCCCTGAAATGCAGAATTGCATCCATTTCCATGTAAACACAGATACTCAGAGGATACCTTAAATATTCTCTTGGAACTGAACATGCACGTTTGAAAGCAGTGCAGTTATAGAACAACATTCTCCTCCATGCAAGAGGATGGTGCTGTACTGCCCTCTTTGTTGTTTTGGAGAACAGAGGGAGTTACCAGCAGCTTCAAAGCTGTAAGGAGGGAGCAAAGCAAATCCGAGCCAGGAATAGCTCCAGTTAACTCTCCAGAAAGAGGGATTGCAACAGGGCAAGCTTTTATGGGCCATTGCAAAACAAAGGGATTTGTTGTGTTGTTTTGGGATTTTTTTGCTTTAGGTGAGGCCATCTTCAAATGAATAAAGAACTCAGTCATGCTGTAGGCTCTGTTTCCAAAATAGCCTCAAACTCTGCTTCAGATTCACTGAAAGTGAGGAGAGCAAAGCCCACAGAATGGCATTTCAAGTGTTTGTGCTTAAATGTAGCTCATGGCAACGTGTGCATCCCCTTTCATTACTTGTAATGGAGCAACACCCAGCAGGCCCCAAGCAAATGTGCAGCTGCACAGAAAAACACACCCTCAGTTCCCAGTGGTGACCCCAATCTGAAACTCCAGACACTTGAACTTTATTCCTGTGGGATATCAATCTAAAAACAGCAAAAACAACCAAACAACAATAACAAAACAAAATAAAACAAAAACAAACAAACAAACAAACAAAAAACCCACAAAACAAAAAAAAACAAACAAACAAACAAACAAAAAACCCACAAAACAAAAAAAAACAAACAAACAAACAAACAAAAAACCCACAAAACAAAAAAAAACAAACAAACAAACAAACAAAAAACCCACAAAACAAAAAAAAACAAACAAACAAACAAACAAACAAAACAAAAAAAAAAACCAGAAAAAAAAACCCACATGTAAAATTGCCCCTAAAGGCCTCCCCAAAACCCTCCAGGAAAGCACATGGGAAACCATGCAACAATACATGTTATATATAAAATAGCTGCAAAAAAGCAAAGTAGGAAGCCCTCAAAGATTCAGCCCTATGGAAATAGGAATGAACAGAGGCAAGCCAGGGGTTTGAAGGGAAGTGGAGGAAATGTGATTGCTCTGTCCCTGACTGTGTTGGTTACACTGCTCCCCAAAACCCTCCAGGAAAGCACATGGGAAACCATGCAACAATACATGTTATATATAAAATAGCTGCAAAAAAGCAAAGTAGGAAGCCCTCAAAGATTCAGCCCTATGGAAATAGGAATGAACAGAGGCAAGCCAGGGGTTTGAAGGGAAGTGGAGGAAATGTGATTGCTCTGTCCCTGACTGTGTTGGTTACACTGTGAACAGCCAGGAATGCATTTTATTATCTAATATTTATCGCTTTTGACGGTCACAGGTGTTCCTACTTCAAAAAGATTTTAGCAAATGCCCCTAACCGTGTGACATCTGGATACTGTCATCACTGTAACAAGAGGTAACTTTTGCCACTAGGTTCTGCTCTGGCAGATGTGGTTTTAGTGCCACTGTTCATTTCCTTCCCCGTTAAAATGCAAAACATTAGCTTTTACTTACAAGCAGACATAGCCTGTTCTATTCTACAACGTGAAGTCAGATCCTTTTATACTCTTAGTCCACAAAAAACCACATTAAATAGAAAAATGTTTCACTTGCTAGGATATTGTGTTAGATTCTCAAGTAATATAAATCAAAGACAATGAAATTGTTACTATCATGGAATCCCTCCCCACCCTCACAGGGAGGAGTTCCTTCCCAAAATCCAACATAACCCTGCCCTCTGGCAGTGGGAGCCATTCCCCCTTGTCCTGGCACTCCATCCCTTGTCAACTGTGTCTCTCCAGCTTTCCTGTAGGTTCTTCAGGGACCACAAAAGAGAAACCACCTCTTCTCCAGGCTGAATTGACACTTTTTGTTAAATATTTTTAGTATGTTCTCCATGTTGTGAAGAATATTGAATAAAAATAATAAATTTTAAAAAGAGAAAAAACACACAGGAAGGAAATGGAAAGTTTTCTGTAAACCTGCAGAGGGAAAAAGCTGCTTTAAAGTAAGCTCCTAAGCTTAAAACAATTTGCATGAAATATTTTTCACAAAAGCCTTCAAAAAAATTTGAAATCTTTGGAAACCTATTGTTCTCGGAGCCCCATATGTAGCTGTGTAAAATTAACCTATTGGTAAATGCCACAGATTATCAGTTCCATTCAGCTGCTCAGGCACTCAGCAGGGCCAGGGGAGCCATGCCCTGGGGACCAAGTGTCTTTTTATCTCTTGCAAAAGAAGACAAAACTGCACAAACAGAATCTAAAATCCTATAGCAAAAAAACCCAATTATCTGAGCTGGATGAGTGTCACGTTGGGAACAGTGCTGTGGGTTACTTTTAACTGCAGAAAGAGACAAGAGAATCAACAAGCTCATGATTGGTGCAACCCACCACAGATCTCAACAATCCAGCTCGAGTAAAGAACAAGAGTATTTTGAATGCAGAGGAAAATTATAGGGCGTTTAATGAAGCAAATTGCTACAGTTTGTATAATACTGAAGATGGACATGAACTTGCACATTTTTGCAAAGTGTGAACATCAAGAATGCAAAGAAATACCAGAGGTCTAGGAAAATTCCAGTTTTATGCAGTGTATTAATACCAATCTGTGTCAGATTAGACAACCTGTAGTGACACAGATAGAAATTCCATTCTCTGGTCTGAGGGGTTTTTGCATATTAAATGATATAAAGCATTCTACACCTATGCCCAATTCTGCAGGAAATTAAAGCCTATGATTATCACTTGTCTAACAGCATCAATGTAATAAATTAAAGGCTTTGAATAATGGCCAGCAGGCTTCTCAGCCATATTTCAAACTTTTAGAAAATAATCCATTTTTGGCAGATCATCTGACAAGTTCACAACTTTAGATCAAGGCTTATATTATGTGTCATCAGTATTCTTTTGTTCATCTCATACCTATCAATTTTTGTTCATCAAAACCCAGGGCTGTTTAAAATGTGGAAGAAATTTGGCATGTTATGTGGGTCATTTATGGAAATCAAGAACATGATTTAACATCAATATACATAAAAATGACTAGAAATTATGCACCACAAATCTAAATTGGTTTGTGGCTTTTTAAACTCCATTGTATAATACAAAGCATTTTCTCTGTGAGGGACAGAAAAATTCAGGTGGGAAAAAAATAATTACCAGATAGAAATCTTGGCTTAGTTAAAGCTATGTCATATATTAATGTTATTCTCAACACAGCAGGACATTGGTAAATAAGATTTACAGCTCTGAATGTTAATTTTTAAAAGGAAAAACTAGCACCTCTCCTTCAAATGCAAACTAACTCCCATGGGTTTGTGAATTCAGGTAAAATTTACTGCAGAGCTATAGCACCACCACATAGGGGATGATCCTTGCTTTAAAAAAGGAGGAAGCAAAGAATAGGAGACACAGTTGCTTTCATTATCTGTGAACAGCTGAAAAGAAGACATTTAGAAAATAAATGTCTTCCACTGCAATTAGAATCATAGAATCTCAGAATGGTTTGGAAGAGACCATCCCCCCCCTGCCATGGCAGGGACACCTCCCACTGTCCCAGGCTGCTCCCAGCCCCAGTGTCCAGCCTGGCCTTGGGCACTGCCAGGGATCCAGGGGCAGCCCCAGCTGCTCTGGGCACCCTGTGCCAGGGCCTGCCCACCCTGCCAGGGAACAATTCCTCATTGCCAAGATCCCACCCAGCCCTGCTCTCTTCTCCCCAGTGCAGCTCTCAATCACTTCTCCACCCCACCTGTAGATGTGCCTTTGATATTTGCTACAGAAAAGATCAGAGTTTACCCAGTTTGTGATCCAGTTGGCTCTAGACTGGAGTAAGAATGGAAACTGTGAAAAGAATGCACAACCAGAGGCCAGGCCTGACTGCCTGACACAGTGTGGAGTAGCCAAAATATTCCTAATCCTTAGGGTTTAGTGCTGTCCTGTCTTCTACTACTGATTATCACAACTATTTTTGAAGAGATTTTATTCCATGGCTAAAGTGCAAATACTTATGTGCAACAATGAACCAGCACAAACTGAACACAAATTACAGGCTCCTCCCAGCCCACAGTCAGGGAATCTGCATTCATAAATGCAGATTTCTGCATTTATGAAGATTTTCGAAGCTAAGAGAGTTGAACTTGGGCACAAGAATTGGACACAATTCCTGGTATATCATACTGGGGATAGTGGCCTAGCATTGATTCTGTTTCCTCATTTCACCCTTTCAAAACCACAGCTAATTTGTCCCCTTGATTTTCTTCTCCTTTCTGCCTTTGTATTTGGCTCTTTGGAACATTAAAAAGCTTTGAGTAGGGTTGACAAAAACCACCAAAAAAAAAAAAATCAATCCATGACCTCAGTATATTCAGGAGAGTGTTTTAGTCCTGTGTCATTGTTCCTTCCAGGCTTCCACAGCCCATCAATCTCCTCCAGCCATGTACTCCTTGTGTGGAACCTGCCCTGGCTTTAAGGTGTTTTTCTTTCGCATCACCACCACAAAGGAAACCTCCACAACAAAAATAATGCTGCATGAAGGCACCATCAAATAGGTTCAAACACTTCATGGAGTGTAACACACCCAGGGAGCTGCAGACCATGTTCCAGTGCCTGGGAGCTGCGTCAGCACCAGCAGGAAACCCAAACCACTCACCTGCCACAGTGCTCCAGCTGCACATTCCCTGACTGCTCCTGAATAGCCAAGCACAGCTGAAGATAAACTCCCCAGATTCCTCACATTTCAAATATGGCTCTTCTCTCCAGAGACCTTGTGCTCAAACCCTGCCCAGGAAGAAGCCTTTGGGGTTTTACAGCCCCTCGTGCCATCTGCACTGCTTGGCCCTGGTCCCCTCCCTCAGCACTCAGAGCCCCATTCCAGGGGTGGGAACATCTGACTGCACCTCCCTCTCTGAATTGGGGTCCAGACCCAAGGGGGATATGAATGGCTGAGGTGCTGCACTCAGATTGCAGCTGATGGAGCTGCAGCCTTCCCTGCTGGCACCTGTGCCCTGCTGCTTCAAGGAAACACCTCCATGCGTGTCAGCTCCACATCAGACAGACATTTAGCTCAAACATTATCCTTATCCAAAACGGATCTGTGGCAAGGCTTTGGTCTATGGTGTGTTTGCCAGGGAATTGAGGAGTGCTTGCAATAGTGCTGTTCCCTCAGTGCTGCCAGAGCTGGCTGGAGGCTCTGAGACCCCTGCCCTGGGGTGACACCAGTGACAGCCCAGCCTGTCACCGGGACTAATTTAACATCCTTTTGTGCTGAGCAGGGCGACAAACAGGTTTGGGAACCAAGACGTGCTGCTGCCACTTCCCCAGGTACTGTGGGCAGGCAGGACAGTGGGATCAGCCCTGCCATGGGTGGCACTCTGGGTGTGCCAGGGGCTGCCCTGCCCAGCCAAGGGGCTCCCTCTGCCCACAGCTCTGTGGAGGGCTCAGCCAGGGCTGCTCCTCCCTTTGCTGCTCTCTGAACACCAAGCCCTTCTCTGCCCTGTTGGACAGCACATCTCCCCCTTTGCCTTGGCACCAGAGCGTGCCCACGGACACAAGGCTGAATTCAGACACACTGTAGAGAAGTCTGGAATCCTGCTGATGTCCAAATCAATGGCTTTGCCATTAACATCCCTGTGAGTGAAGTCAGTGCACTGAATTCACTTTTACTGAAGATATATTTCCTCAACAAACAAAAAAAAATTGAAAAAACACATGGCATAGTGAATCCACTCATGTGGTGTGTGCCCTACCTGCTCTTCCTTAGCACACACCTGTCTTTCAAACAAGACATTAACAAAATCTACAACAACTCAGATTAAACAATACTCAAACTTAGTAGAAGTTAATTTTGACAGAACAAAATGTATTTAATAGGACTCAGCCCTAAAAGGATATCAAATTAATAGAATGTAACTTAACATTACTCCAAATCTAACAATACTGGGGCTTAACTTTACATAATTTTACCAACATTTAACTTGCACTAAATAAAAACATAACAGAACTGAAAATAAATCTCAATAAAACTAGAATAGAACAGGAAAAAGCTTAAAATTAAGAACAATTAAACTGGACATTGTCCAAACTCAGTAAAACTCAAACAGAGGTTAACTTAACAAAATCAACTGAAGAGAACTCAACCTTAATCAAATTACCAGAACATATCTTAGTATTACTCAAATCTGACAATATTGGACCTTAACTTTGCTTAATCTTATTAACAATAAATCTGCAGGCAGTCTGTGAACAGAATGATTTTTCTGGAGGGATTAAAAAGGGTGTGACAAATCCATTATAAGTTTATGTAATGTAGATTCAGGTATAACAAAAGATTAAAGATTACTCACTGCAAACACTTTTAGATATAGAAATTTCTAGAGTTGTGGCAATAAAACTGCATGATTAAAACAACTTTGTCTGCTTGAGCAGTAATTTTTCTCATGAGCTAATTATTTCTAAACTTTAAAGAACTGCTGCAGATAAAATTCAAGGTTATAGGACTTAGCTAAGAACTCAAAATTGATAATAATCAAATAATCTTGGGAGAAGGGGAGAGCCACAGGCTGGGGGTGCGTGGCCATGGCAGTGCTGCAGTGGGCAGCCTGTACATGGAGGGGCACCCCTGCACTTGTCTGAATTTCCTGCAGCTCTGCAAAGTCAAGGACTGCAATTATTGTCTTATTTATCATGTACAGAGGGATTTTATTATACAAACCCCATGGGAACTGGCCGTGGAGGGGAATCCATATTTTGTCAACTGTATGGTGATCAAGCCAGCTTTTTTGAGGCAGGAAAGGTGCCCAGAATCAAGCACAAGAAGAAGGGAACTGTGTCAGTGGTGAATAATGGCAGTGATCAGCATGGATCACAGTTCCTCATTACCACAGGGGAAAACCTAGATTACCTTGATGGTGTACATACAGTATTTGGAGAAGTGACAGAAGGCATGGAAGACAATTAATGAAACCTTTGTAGATAAGGATTTTATCCCATATCAGGATATCAGGATAAATCATACAGTAATTTTACATGATCCCTTTGATGATCCACCTGCCTTGTGTGTTCCTGATCACCTACCAGACCCTACAAAGGAACAGCTTGACAGCGGCAGAATAGGAGCAGATGAAGAAATTGATGACATGAAAGGATGGTCTGCAGATTAAATAGAAGTTCAGGAAGAAAAAGAAGCAAAAATTTGTGTCATTCTTCTAGAAATGGGAGACTTACCAGAGGCAGACATCAAACCACCAGAAAATGTGCTGTTTGTATGAATCCTGTGAAGACCTGGAGATAATACTTTCACTATTTGGTCCCATTAAAAGTTGTGAAGTGATTCAAGACTGGAAGACTGGTGAATTTCTTTGTTATGCTTTCATTGAGTTTGAAAAGGAGGAAGACTGTGAGAAAGCCTACATCAAAATGGACAGTGTGCTGGTAGATGACAGACGGATACACATGGGTTTTAGCCAGTCTTTTGCAAAGATTAAATGGAAGGGAAAAGATGGATGGAAGGAAATCTACCAAGGAAGATTTCAAGGACCACGAGAAGGAACGTGACAAAGCTTCAAAATTTACTCTAAAAAGAAAGGTAAAACCAAAGCGAGACGCCAAGTGCAACCTTGTGCTGGATGAGGATGTAGAAGAGTCTCACACAAGTCAGTCACATTTAGCTAAAAAACAGAGGAAGAAAAAGCACAACTGTCACCCTGGTTTTTTAAGATTTTCTAAGCCTTTTGATGTTGACATTCTTGTAGTGAACTTTATCACACACTTCCTGTAAATAACGCATTGTTTTGTCTTCCTTTGTGGAGGAGGAGAAAGTTGATGGACTGTTGGTTTGTCCAGTGTGATTGGAGAGGTGTCACTGTCACCCTCCAATCCACTGTCACTTTTGGAAAACTACAAATATTGGGGTCAGAAAATAAACTGCCTCTTTCTTCCTTCACCTTGAGAACGGTGGTGTGCTTGTGTTCTTTTGTGTCCTATTGTGACACACCACCACTCTGAAGATGAAGACAAGAGGACCAAAAAATCTAAGAATTCTGACCAAAAGCATGAAGAATGCTGTAGGGGGAGGACCAAGGATGAGAAGAAAGACACAGAGCTGCAGCCGTTCTCAGGAGAGAGATTACACATACAGCAGACAAAAAGACAAGTACAGATGAAGGACAAGGAAAAGACAGAGGGGAGCTAAAATAATAAATTTAACTTTCTTTAATAATTCTTTTACCTGTCTACAGCACCCAAGTTTATGATTCACAATCAAGAGATGTTACCGTGTCTTTGCAAAATCTACCAAGTTTATTCTGAATCCACTAGTGCTCTTTAAATGTCTGATTTTCTGCTGCAATACATAAAGCCCATTTCCTTCAACATGTGCCATATAAAAGATGGAGGAAAACCATAAATAATAAAACTACAGCTCTGTTTTTTATCTTGCTCTGTAAAAGCAAAATGTGTTAGCAAGAACTAATCCTCCAGTTTGCTGCTCTGGCTCTCTTTTATCTAGTTTTTTGTTTAGGTTTTGTTGAAATCAACACCTTCTATCAGGGTAAGAATTCCTGTTTCATTTGTTTGCTCATTAGGTACAAGAAAGTGCATATTCCAGAAAGGCTTGATGTACAGATGAAGCTGTCAAGAGCAATGTGAATTCTAACAGAGTCGTTTCTCAAATGTGATAATTACTGTTTATTTTATAGGCTTACACATGACATCCCATTATTAAAGTAACTCCCACTTCAGCTTTTATTATTACCCACACTTTTCAATCTCTTATCGACCCCAAGCAAAACTGTATTTTTCTGCACAGCAACAACAAAAAGCTAACACTCAACATTTACTTTCCCAGGAATTATTCTCCAAGCTATTTCCACATTTTAAAAGGTGCCTCATTTGAAAATACTGATGGCTTCCATTAGGGATTGAAATTGCCCTTTAGAATAGACTGGATAAATCAAAGTGTGGGGAGAACAAGGAGGACTTTCAGAAGCATTTTGGAGCTAGTCCAGCTGAGCTCCCACACAGATCAATGAGGAGTTTAACATCACTTTCCAGGACAGGAGAAACAGGAAGGGAAAAGCCATGTAGTTGTTTTATGCAGAATTCCATGACATGACCTTGGATAACTATGGGGAAACCACAGACCTCCTAAAAATCTGTACCTGGTACATCTGGGCCACCCCACACAGTGTGGGACCCCTGTGCTTCACGGGAGCTGTTGGCAGGTGGTCACAGACCACCTCAGAAGGGTCACAAACCCTCCTCAGAAGGGTTTGGCAGCAGATCCTCTCCCCAGACATTGTTACTATGCCCTTTCTTCCATGAGTGTGAAGTGATGGCCTGTACAATTTGGTTTCAACCATGTTCCTCCTGAATGAAATGTTACTCCAAGTGGAGAAAACACAGCTGTCCAACCACCCACCCACAGGAAACATCAAAGCTCTGCAAACCCCCAGGGATGCAGCCCACTCTTCCCTATGCTTGTGTCACTGTGGCAGGAGAGCAGGGGGAAAAAAGCATCCAAAAATTAAAATTGGCAAATTTTAATTGGCAAATATAGAGTAAATTAAAAACCCAATAAGCACAACACTAGGATGGATCTCTAGCAGGAAGGGGG
>NW_005054519.1:717210-743050 GCF_000277835.1 Geospiza fortis
GGGGAAGGGAGAAAAAAGTGGAAATCCTGTAGATTAGGTGAGAAAGTAAGAATATTGAGGTGTCCTGTGCAGGGCCAGGAGTTGTACTTGTGGGTCCCTTCTAACTCAGGATAGTCTATGAGTTTATGACAATCTGAAAGGACCAGCAGTGTTTAATAACAGGAGTTGATGACATGCTGGATTGTGTCCAGTGAGAAGCAAGCAAGGAAAGAGTTAAAAAGAGCAGGAAAGTCAAAGGAATCAGTGCAGAGACCACGCCCGAACTTTGTCAAAAGGGAGAGGAGATCAGAGGGTCTTACAGACCTTGAGATGTCACCTGGCTTGTGAAATAGGTGCTCTTTTCTCTTCCATGCATGGTAGCTTTTTGATTAGATGTGCTTTCAGAGATGCAGTGTCATAGCAGAATACATGAGCAACCATCACAATACAGTAAGTTTGGCAGCAAATGTAGGATTTTAGGGGATTTTCACTGAAAAACCTCAGAAAGCAGAGCTGACCAAAAACTCTTTTGAGATCTGTTGGAGAGTCTAACAGTGAAAGCAGCACAGGTACAACAAACAACTGACCCTAGGTTTTACCTGAAGGAGCCACAGGAAAGATGGAGAGAGGCTATTTGCAAGGGATGGACTACCAGGACAAGGGGGAATGGCTCCCCACTGCCAGAGAGCAGGGTTAGATGGGATATTGGGAAGGAACTGGAATCCTTATCACTCTCTACAACTCCCTGAAAGGTGGTTGTAGCCACATGGGGTTGGAGTCTTTCTCCAGGCAGCACTGACACAATCAGAGTACACAGCCTCAAGCTGCACCAAGGGAAATACAGGTTAGATATTAGGAAAAAGTTTTTTTACAGAAAGGGTGATAAAGTTCTGGAATGGCTGCCCAGAGAGGTGATGGAGTCCCCATCCCTGGGTTTAACAAGGCTGGATGTGGCACTGGGTGCCAGGGTTTAGTTGAGGTGTTGGGGCTGGGTTGGACTCCGTGATCTTGAAGGTCTCTTCCAACCCAGTGATTCTGTGTAAATTGTTCCCTGGCAGGGTGGGCAGGCCCTGGCACAGGGTGCCCAGAGCAGCTGGGGCTGCCCCTGGATCCCTGGCAGTGCCCAAGGCCAGGTTGGACACTGGGGCTGGAGCACCTGGGACAGTGGGAGGTGTCCCTGCCATGGCAGGGGTGGCACTGGATGATCTCTAAGGTCTCTGCCAACTAAACCATTCTGAGATTCCATGATTCTATGATTTAGCCAGGCTTTGTCCTGACAAACAGTTCACTCCCTCATTGGTAGGACACCACCACCACTCCTGAGGGTCCCAGTGCTTTCCTCGTCAAGTCACACATTCAAACACATCCCCACACTGCTGCCATGCTCCTTCACACCAGCTTTGAAAAATGCTCCATCATTTGGGGATGTTCAGATTTTCTCACTCTCCTGAAGAGAGGAACACTAATGAATATAAAAGAGCTATGTGTGATTTATTAAAAAATAAATGCTGTCAAATTTTGCTGCATGGACATGTTCAGTTACTTCCAGGACCAGGGAGATGCCCAGCATTCAGCATTGATGTTTATTTGACTTTTCTGCTCCATTGTTATTCTTTCAGTCAGTTGTGCTGCTTTCATTCTTCAGAAACTGAAAGTTTCTAGAATTTTTTCTAGCATACTAAATTTTTTAACAATTTTTCCCCTTTTTTTGGGTCTGAATTACTATAATTATACTCAATGTCTTTATTGCCATCTACCTTCCAGATGGCTCTTATGAAAAAACAGAAAAGCTAATATAATATAGAATAATATCAATTACCAGTAGATCTCTTACTCTTCAAGTGATTGAAGGCTTCCACCCCCAAAATAATATGCAGAATACTCCAAAGTAGCCAGCACATTCTGTGATATAGAAGAATGCAGAGATCTGTAAACCCTTAAGAAGCACTTTTGATGTTTAGGTTTTTATATTCTTTTGATCAGAGATTAGTTGCTAAAAATGCAGCAAAAAGGATCACTTGATAATACACAAGAAAATTTAAGAACTGAAGTGGAAAAAAGCTTCTAAACTACAAAATTTGTAGGACACTACAGCTGAAATTGAACCCAACTTTTAGCATGAATACATAGAAAACTAATCTATAATTTCACCTAAAACATTTCCTAAGTGATCTCTTTTATTCAACTGTCTGGAATATGATAAACAGGCCTCAAATGAGCATTGGCATGTTCTATTCTGAATTTCATTATATCATCGAATTCTAATGTTTCAGGAGAGGTGTCACATAGAACTGAATTAATATTCACCAAAAATGGCAACTGTAACAAAATTCAGGATGGGATATAAAACCCATCTCCTATTGCATTTTTTCTATTACATTGTCAGCCACCCTGAACTCTTCATAGTAACACAGAAATATACCACTTTCAGTCTTGATTTATTACTTGATTTAGGAAATATGTAGGGTTTTTTAAAGCAAGATATTCATATCAAGGCATTATGAAGTCCAATGAATGAAGGGCATTATAAAGTCCAATGATTGTATTGATTGATGCTGGTTGTATTGATTTTCCCAAATTGTTTTCCCCCTATTTTATATGGTTATCCTCATTAAGTAAGGATACCTAAACATCTCACAGAAAGGTATTTTATATAATCATTTAGAGTTCCATAATATATATTTTGTCAAGGAAAAAGACTGCCTGTAATTGTAGGGCTCAAAACTCCTCAAACAGAGAAGTCAGGCTGGAGCTCAGGGGAAAAAAGAGGGTCTATCACCTTTGGAGGAGGGGCAAGTGCCTTGGAGGGATGAAAAGAATGTTGAGAGATTATGGAGGGAAAAAACTGAAAGGGCCAAAGCCAAACTGGAACTAAATCTGGCCACTGCAGGTAAAGACAATGAACAGAAGTTTGTATAAAGGCATTGGCAACAAAAGGAAGGCTCTGGAGAGACTCCATCCTCTGCTGGATGCAGAGGGCAGGACAGTGTCATGGGATGAGGGAAAAGCGGAGTTCCTTCATGCTTTGTTTGCCTCACTCTTTAATACCAAAGCTCAGGATCCCAGAGCTGGAACTTGATGATGAGTCAAGTCCCCATGGAAACACAGAACACCCTGGGTTGGAAGGGACCTTAAACATCATCTTGTTCCAACCCCCATAACACAGGGGACAATGGTTAATGCCCAGTTAGACACCAGATGGGATTGACCCAGCAGTGCCCATCCTGCAGGGAGGGCAGAGCAGGCCCAGGCTCTGCTCCAGGCCCAGCCATGGCCCCAGAGCCGCGGGCAGAGCCTGACCTCAGCCCAGTCTGTCCCTGTCTGTCTGTCCCTGTGTGCAGAGGGCAGAGCAGGGCCCAGGCTCTGCTCCGGGCCCAGCCATGGCCCCAGAGCCACGGGCAGGGCCTGAGCCCAGGAGCTGCCCCTGCCCATGCCCAGAGCTGCTGCCCTGGGCAGTGCCCAGCCCTGAGCAGATGGCGCACAGAGGCTGTGCAGGCTCCTGCCTGGGGATACTGCAGAGCCACACGGACACACTGCTGTGCCCTGGGCTCTGGGATGGCCCTGGGGGAGCAGGGGGGGGCACGCTGTGGCTTTCTCCTGGACTTGCTGCAATGTCCTCTCTTGTCCATGGCTGCAAGCACAGACAGGGCTCTGCTGTGATGCTTCATTTGTGCCTATTGGGGAAGATGAAACAGGAAAACCTTATAAATATGATTGTCTGGCAAAAGATTTTGAGAATATAGAAACTATAAGTGAGATTGAAATGAAAGCAAGCTTTGGGATGCCTCAGTTACTGAACAACTGGAACAATGGTGTGGCTGACTGAAGGTGATCTCCTTTTGATGAAACAATTCCCTCTGCTTGCAGGCAGGCCCAAGGGTCAGAGCAGACCCTACAGCTTGGCAGAAGGGGCCCAAAGAGAAGTTTTTAGGGTTTAAAATGTAGCACAGTATGGTAATGTAATGATTCTTATAGGCTGTATGTAAATGCTATCTATAGGATTTGTATCTTGTACTAGATTGGTTAGTGAGAATTAGAATATTCAACACAGAAGAAGATTTATTGTATTGTAATGGGAACTTTGCTCTCTTACCCCTTTTTCTCTCTTGCCTCTCTTACTCTCTCATCCTCTCTGCCCCTCTCTTCCCTTGGGCCTGCTCTGAGCTGTGGCTGGCAGCTCCCAGCAGGGCCCTGCACCCAGGCCCTTTGCAATAAACCCCAAGTTCCAAGCCCTGGCTGCAGAGATCTCTCATCTCCGTCCGTCCCAACCATGCTACCCCTCGACACTCCTACAGTGCCCAGCAGAAAAGCATCAGCTCCTCCCTGGCTGTGCTCTCCACAGCAGCCCCGTGGGGATCTCACAGAAGGGTTTGGGTTGGAAGGGACCTCCTTAACGGCCACCCCATTCCAGACCCTGCCATGTGCAGGGACACCTTGCACCAGCTCAGGTCACTCAGAGCCCATCCAGCCTGGCCTCAGGCACTCCCAGTGATGGGGCAGCCACAGGGAAGCCTGTGCAGGAGTCCAAACTGACAGCCAGAGAGAAATTAAGAAAAAAATGCAAGCTTTTGATCTTTGATGTGGGTCTGTAAATGTTAGGGACCATGTTTACATCCACTAATGGTGGTGTTTTCTCACATGGATCATCCAGTCTGAACTGAGGGATGCTGCCCCCCACATCCTCTTGCTAGCTTGAGGTGCAACGTCACAAAGCATGACCAGGCAACATTTTTATGAACAAGCCTAGTGTCTGTGATCTGCCTTCCTATGAAATTAGTTTCTTCCCAAATGCCTGTTATTCCAGTTGTTAAATTACTCTAAGTCATGCTCCAAGGCATGTATAGTATACTACAATAAAACAGGAACAACACTTTGCATATCATTAAATGCCAAATTCTTTCTGCCACTCTGGAAGCAGAACTGCAGCCAGAAATGTCTGCTTTCCCTGCTTCTTTGCAATTCCAATTGCCAAGTGAACACAGGCTGGAGAGGCAGTGCTGCCAAGTGTCAGTGCTGCGTTAATATTGTTATTATTCTCTGGGACTGAAGTATATAATGCTATTTTCTCCAAAGGCATTATTGATACCATGGATTAGCATTACAATTTGTATAATTATTGCAGCGCCCACAGGAGTTCATGTCATCAAATATTTATACAACTCAGAATAGTTGAGTGCAAATGATTTCAGATGCCTTGCTGGACCTTTGGAAAGAAAAAGTGGTTGGATCAGGAAGCTAATTCAAAGGAAAAGCACCATATAGAATTGTCATAGGATATTCAAGAGATATTTGTCTTGGAATAATCTTGAAATCTCTTCACACTGCTTGTTTTTAATCAAGGGCCTTTAGCTTCTGAGTTTATTTCTCCTAAAAGCCCACCTAATTTTAAGTGTCCAGTGTTCCCTTCTCACTTCCCATGCTATGACCTGTTTGTTGATTATCCAGCATTTGTTTTTTCTGCTTTAGGCCTCCATCCCACAGATACCTGCAGCAGAACACAGCAGTGTTGTGTTGTTCAGCTGATCCCATCTGGTGGGTGTGGATTATCAAAGTGGTCCCCAGTGACAAAAGAAAACTTTTTTTTGTTAAAAGCCACTGCAGGATTGCTTATCAAAACCCAGAGTAATTAAAAAATATGTGGTGTAAAGTATTTCTAAATTAGGAAGATATCAATGTAGTTTGTTCAAAACTATAACATTGGAACTCAAAAGAAATTTGTCCCATTTTTGCTTTTTAAAGAGACACGAGGCAGTGCCTTTAACCTTGCCAAGGCTGCAAGAACCAGAAAGATTTTCAAATGAAGATATATGCAGGCTGAAAAAAAAGTAAATATAAATTCCATACTGTATTTGGACAGCTGTTGAATGAATGGGCCTTTTTATGAACCCCTTGTTCCAGGCCAGATCACACCAAATTCACAGGAAGTGCTCTGTGGTTGCTCCATACTTGAAAAATGTCCAAGGCCAGGTTAGATGGGGTTTGGAGCAGCCTGGGATAGTGGAAGGTGTCCCTGCCTAAGGCAGGGGAATGAAACTTGATGATTTTAAGGATCCTTCCAACCCAAATCATCCTATGAGTCTATGATTTTTGAAGCAACAAATGACTATTCAGCTAAGTCTGATGTAAAAATGTCTACTACATGATTGATTTTTATAAAACCAAAACCTCCTAAAGGCAGGATGACTATCACAGAACAGAGTTCTATATCAGAAACAGTCAAAATTTCTTAATTCTTAAGGGCACGAGCCCTTTTACACAAATAATGCTGCTTAATCTCAGCTCAGGTTAGACTATGGCTTAAAAAAAAGGCAGAAAAAAAAGCAGCCTCACAATGCTGAGTATCAGCAAGTTGGAGGTGGTGACAGGGAGAACAAGACATTCAGAGAGAGTGAGGAGTCATTCCCACTAGATAATGCATGATGTTTAATCAGCCGTGTCACCAACTGGAGGTAGTGTACAAGAGTTAAGCATTAATAGGATAAATCTGTCCTCTTCTATTTCAGTCTTGAAAAGAACTGCATTTGAGATGGTTTAAACAGATAATTTTGAAAAGATCAAGAGCAAGACCTAATAAGTAACACTCCATTAAAGATACAGCAATTAGAAGTTAGTGAGATACCACACAACTCTCAGTTTAATATCAGCATTGTAGAAGAAATTGTATAATCATGGGTAAGGACATCAGCAAGACCTTGCAGTTAGATTGAAAAAAAACTTCTATTTTTGTCTCCAACAACTCCAGAGAGCTGTTTCTCTCTGGTTTTCTATCACAGTAAGTGTAGACAACATTACTGCTACAAATATCCACAGTGTGCTGAGACCCTGTCATTTCATTTTATAGCCAGAAAAAGTCTGAATATTAAAAAAATGCAAATATAACATATGCTGCCGTGTATTTTCACCTTTACCCCCCTTCAAAGTATAGACTTTCATAACAAAAATTTTGAAACACTGCAATAGAAGCAGTGTTGTGATCTTCAAAAACAAAATTAAGAAAACATGAGGGAGAGGGTGGCACATGATCTTTCTTCTGCCAAGTGGGTTTCTACTCAAAACAGACCAGGACGTGGATGAATATTTCCATGGAAGATAATGGGACTTGAAGTCACTTTGAAGCAGCAGAACTAATGGACTCTAGTGAGGTCAAATCAAGTTAAGTGAAGCAGAGAGCCTGGCCCACAGTTTTACCACTGTGAAATATTGGCTGTGTCAGAAAGTTCAGGTCATTGATTAATTTTAGGTAAACATCCAAGCTTACTACCCCCAGTCATTCATAAATACCCTGCAACTAAATTAGTTAATAAAAGCAACTACTGAATAAGGAGAGGATCACCAGTTTCTAGTTCAATTCTCCTTTCAGCTTGTCTTAACCAAAGTTGTATCACAGTAATTGCAAATGACTTTACTATCATTAACATCATTAAACTTCATGGAGAAAGCAGTCTGCAGGGACATTAAAATAAAATCAACTATGCAAAATTAAAAGACTCAACAACTCTTCTTTAAGGCAGTGTGATACTAATTAACAACAACTGCTTTCTGGTTGAGGCTTTCTCCTGGCTGTGTAAATCAGGGGAAACGCTATGTTGTAGCTTACAGCAGACAAATCTGGAAAAGAAGGGGAAAAAAATCCAACCACACCTACATTCCAACAAAAACAGGTAAACAACACAGTTCAGGGAAAAGGTATTGGAATGCAAACCCTTCTCAGCCAGGATGCAAGATTTACACAAATCCCTTGGGGTCACAAGATACTCATTAAAGAAAGAAGCAAAATTTAAGAATAGTCTTGTGGGTGAGCACCAGGAGTTACCAGTGTAGCTCAGGATGAAGGCTTTCCTCACTCATCTCACTTTTGGCTGCACACCTTACACCACGTGTCAAGATGTTGGTCCTTTCTGTAACTGGTGCTCTGCTGCGGGTAGAATGAATGCAGAGAGCTTGGAAATGATCAACACTAAGGAGAATAATATGGGCTGCAGTTTCCCTATCTAAGGGAATTAATATGGGCTGCAGTTTCCCTATCTTAACTCCTTCAGTTGTCCTCTTGAGATAAAAGCAATAATGGTTCTATAATTTTTATGAGAAAATACACTGCCATTATTTGATAGGATTAAATATGGGATCATGTTTAAACTTATTTTTCATAATTGTAAACCAAACTTTTACCCTGTTTTAGAAACTGTTGCAACTTTTAAGCTCTCCTGAATTTTTTGTTTATATCTTCTGCTTATTGAGAAAGAATAGTGACTATGCAGAAAAGAAAGGGACATCTCTGGGAATCCAAAGTACCAACCTCAGAGCCAGCAGGGAGAATGATCTGTCTGAAACTGAACCAGAATTCAGACAGAACTCAGTACAGAAGGGTCTTACTCCAGATGAACAACAGCTACGGAAGGAGGCTTAGAGTTAATATTAGCTAAACCAATCTTAGGATGAATTATGATCATTATAATGATCAAGTTGTTATTTAAATTGCTTCCTTAAATACAGAAACAAATATGGGATTTGTCTAAAAGTAAAGAGTTGTGTTTATTTGTGGGGAGTCCATTTTTAGTAACTGAGTAGACAGAGTTCTTCAGCTCACAGCAAAGCACTTCTTATTTGGACTATATTATCACTGCAAGATTCATCTCTTTCAGACTAATCTGTCATGACTTTAACAGGAGGGGTTTCTTTGGTTTTAGCTCTTAATGTAAATAAACAATTAAGATGTGGAAGATATGAAGGCAACAATTTCTAATAAGTGCTTTCAGCTACACAGCTGGGTTATAGAGATTTTTTAAATTTAGAGCACCAAACACTTAGATCTCACTTGCACTAAAGAGAAAAAGAAGGGAAAATATTTATGTAATACTGCATTGTCAAAGAAAGGATATTTAGACACTTTCAGCCCTTAATTGCAGCACTTAATATCACCAATAGAAGGTTATTTTAGTAAAACAAGTATTTCTTGGAATAACAGTAAAGCAGCAGAACTGCTTAAGTGGCTGAGGCTGCACAATCTCTGGGAGACTGACTCAGGTTAAATTCTGACATCTTTTCTCAGCTTCCTGACAATCCCAGCACCTTCAGTGGGATGCTGAGCCCAGTGTTGGAGCCTGGGCTGCTGCTCCTTCCAGAGCAGATGCCACAACCTCGTCCTTTAGAGAACCACCTTTAATTGTTGACACAAAACTCTTGAGAAGATAAACCAAAGCCTAACAGACACCCACCTAAATCTGGAGACAGCCTTCAAGAGGAGCCAGCTCTGATATCCCCCAGTGTGGCAGTTGGACAGAGCCGCTCCCACAGCACAGAAGACAGCACCCTCAAAAACACAAAGCAACTTTTGCCAGGAAAGGTTGGACCAGATGATCCTTGAAGTCCCTTCTAAGCTGGCATTCTAGGATTTCCACTGTACCAGTGTGCAAATGGGTTCATCAGAAAAAGGAAAATTTGTCTTTTGAGCAGGTGCCTAGTAGGTGCTCTCCCAAAACAATGCTGGGGAAGGTACTTTGAGCTGACCCAAAGAGGTGTGTGACCCTGTCCTCCACCCACCCCACCAGGGGAAGGGAGGATCCTTCTCCCTCCAAGGACTGTGGGTCCTGTTTGCATCACCTCACACCGAACGGAGGCAGAGACACCTCAGGCCATCCTTGCTCAGTCCACTTCACTCCCAAAATTCCCCTCCCTGATCACAAACTCCTCTGACACCCTCAATGTCCCCTGTCCTGTGACAGTGCACCTTCAATCTCTCTTCAACCAACACTCTCTGCAAAAGAAACAGTTTTGCTTTATTTCCTCCATGCTGTGTGTCCTTCCCAGATACTGGGAAAAAAACCCAAAAAAGGAGTAAAGAGCTGTGGTCTTCTCCTACTTCAGGAAACACAAGAGCTAAGAAGAAAGACATTGGACTAGAACAGCAGTTCCACAAGACTGGAGTTTTCCAATTCATATCCATGGCAAACAGAACAACTGAAGCTTGAAAGAGCTGCAGGAGTAGCACAAGAGCTGAGCTGAAAGCAGCCAACTCCAGGCTCCTCAGCCATCAGTTTGATTTGTCCTCCCATCCTAGATTTCAGCTTTGCTCCAGCCTGCTCTGTGCAACTCTGAGCTTCATTTGTTCTGCACCAAGCAATATCATTTCTTGAGATTCTACTGGTTCCTAATGATGTGGAATATAACATGTCACTGCTGAATGCAGTTAAGAAATATGCAAAAGAGAAAATGCCAAACTTTGAAAGAAAATCCTGTCTTAGCACACTATTAGACTAATCATGTGAAAATGTTTATTTGCCATGAAGTCAGAGCTATTAAACAAATTGGTCCATTCTGCAGTGCCAGGGTATTCTCACATGGGTTGCAAGATTTCTTTAAAATTATGTTGAAAAAGATACATTCAGCTAATGAAACTAATGAGCTTTAATACTCCCTTGAAGTACAGGTTTTCAGCACAAATTTGCTTCATTATCACAGCTCTGTAAACCTTGTAATGCATAATGGTCACTGATCCTGCCCAGAACACAGTGAAACATGGCAAAAGTTTAATTGTACATGCACCTACATTTTAAAGCAAATAAGGCAGTCTCCAAGGCTATTAATATAACAGATGCCTTTTATAATTAAAGGGATAATGTCCAAAGATTAGCTGGAAAGTATTTTAATTAAAGTTAGTAAATTACTGTTGAAGTCATCATTACATGGAAACTCAATTAAAATGAGATCCTTAATTCTGCAGCAGCACAGCAACAACAGTAAGTTTCCCCACATTTGTGTCACATACAGAACCCCATCTCACATGCTGAAGCACCTGACTTGGTACAAGTTTTCCTCATTGCTGAAATGCTTTATTTTACAGAAATGAGCCAAATCTGGTGCATTGTTAAATGGTCTTTATTTTTCTCCCTGCTGTTCTCAAGCAGAAGACTTTTTAAAATCTCATCCCCAAAGAGGAGCACTCTTTACATAAAAAGTAATTTTAATGAGTTTATAAAAAATTATTCACACAAAATACAGCATTAGCCCTGGAAAACCCTTTCTATGGCACCGTTTGAGTGAATGGGTAAAGAGGCACAGAAGGACTCAATATCTTCCCTTGAATGCATCAGCAGTACAAATACAAATCCATTACAGGAAGTCTATCTAAAAGTGTATTTCAATAGCTCAGTTTAGAAAAGGTTTACAAGGTCTTTGGATGGTACAAAGTGACTCTGGCAAGTAGTTAATATAACTAACTATAGGAACATATTTTTCTTCTAGACAGAGGAAGGATTAAGGTCATCTATTTTTTTCATAATGAGCTGAGGAAGAGCATCCACTTTTTGCCTACTTTGTCAGTTTTATAAGACATCAGATTGCACTCCTGCAGTTTGCTTTCTGTATCACTAAGTTATCTCTTCAACACTCTCCAGACCATCCAAGGCTGAAAAAGTTCAGTGAAACCCAGAGTTTAAGCAAACAATTGCATGGATGTAGCCTGTCAAGCAATAAAGTGAAATTCTTGATGGAACAGGAGAATCCATCAAGAATTCTCCTGATGTCCCTTGGAACAGTCCCTTGTTCACCAGAAGCCTGAAATTAGATTTGCAGGTGGTACCCCTCAGGAAGCATCAAATACCCAAGTTTTCAGGCAATAAGTCAGAATAAGTGACAGGAAAGGGTTTAGGGCACTGATCACATGAACATGGAGCAGTGGCAGAGGAGCTGGGGAACTAGAAATGAAGATATTTTACTTTCCTGAATAGAAACTCCCAAAGTAAAAGGTAAATTTAAAAGCACATACCAGTTCATAATTGCTATAGCATGGATGGCAACTTGAAATGGTGAGCAGAGGGATGGAGCAGCTCTGCTGGGAGGAAAGGCTGGCACAGCTGGCATTGTTCACCTGCACAGGAGAAGCTTTGGCTGAGCTCAGGGTGGCCTTGCAGGGCCTGAAGGAGCTGCAGGAAAGATGGAGAGAGACAATTGCCAAGGGCTGGAGGGACAGGAGCCAGGGAATGGCTCCCAGTGCCAGAGGGCAGGGCTGGGTGGGATCTTGGCAATGAGGAATTGTTCCCTGGCAGGGTGGGCAGGCCCTGGCACAGGGTGCCCAGAGCAGCTGGGGCTGCCCCTGGATCCCTGGCAGTGCCCAAGGCCAGGCTGGACACTGGGGCTGGAGCAGCCTGGGACAGTGGGAGGTGTCCCTGCCATGGCAGGGGTGGGATGAGCTTATTTTAAGAACCCTTTCAAACCAAACCATTCTATGATTCTGTGAAATGTGTCCTTTAAGAATAAACTGATGCACTACTGACCCGTTCACCTGCTAAATTAGAATTACTGCTTCTGCAATGGGGAGAGAGCACAGTTTAGGCTGACAAAGCTGCCTGACAAACACAGTCCACTTCAGGACACCAGAGTTTACTGCACGACCTGCACATCCATGGCAGAAATCCCTCCCATTGAGCCAAAACCTGAGATCTACCACAGAGATAAGCATATATCTAAATGCACTGTCTGAAGTGTTATTGATTTCAGAGCCTCAGAATATGTCCAACAAAATGAGTCTCTTTTCACTGGTTTTGACCAGCTCTGTTGACTGCACTTAAAAGGTGTCTTTGAATTTCAAAACAAGGGTTTAGTGGGGATATAGGGAGGGACCCATCAGGAAACAGAATACATTAAACTGCTGCAATCAAGAAAGCTGTGCTAATAGCACTGGCAATCCTGAAACTGCCTTTCATGTCTGTTTGCTGCATTCTTAAAATATATATTGAAAATGTAGAACCATCCTTTCTCCATCTTTCTCTCAGCACTGGATGTATTTTGTAACTAGACTTGCTTGAAAAATTCTTGCAAGCATTTTTAACTGTTTTGCTACTGAAGCTTCTGCCAAGACCTTCATTATACCATTCCAAATTACCCAGAAACATAACAATTTCTACCAGTTTGAACTTATCTCTTGTGATATATTTCTTGCTTTTTCAAAAGCAGGATACTAATTAGCACTTAACATTTACTTAATACATTCTGTTAGAGCAAAATGAATTACGATCTTTATTAACCTGAACTGAGAAATTATGAAATTGTCTATTCAATCCCTGGGTATATTCACTGCATTTCTATTGTGTTGGTTTTCTTAGGATTCTACTATATTTTCCTCACACTGGGATAATGAGTCTACTAAATTACTATCTGCAATAAATTTCTTGTGAAATGGTTCCGTTTCCTTTTTTCCACTCTTTCATTTTATGCTTTGAATAGAGAACCCTAGAGTGAGATAGAGATTGCAAAGAAAAAACAATTCAGAGAAGGGAAATCACTAGAGTTTGGAAGAGGATAAACCCAAAAGGTTCAGGGATTATAAATGCACCAGCTGGTCATTCCAGCTGTATTCACATCAAGTCCTATGCTGAAATACATTTGGTCAATAGTGCCATTAGCTTTCACGGAAGCTTATGCTGAAATACATTTGGTAACTGTCAATAGTGCCATTAGCTTTCACGGAATTGTTTTACCTCTCTCCAGGTGTGACTCTGACCACTCTGCCCAGAAGCACATCCCCCATTTACAATAACCTGACTCTCCTCTCTCCAGACCCCTCACTCTCTTGTGTACTCCCCAGCCCTTTTTTTCCTTTTTATTTTTTAGGAGAAAGCCTCTACTGTTGTCATCATATTGCAAAGGCTCCATATTGTTGTTTCCTTATTGCAAGAGTTCCATACCTCCTTGCTGTTTCTCATAGGCATCTCCTCTAGGCACTGACTCTTCCTTCTTCTCACAGCAGCCAACCAGCTCCCCCTCAACAACCAACCCACTCTTTAATAACACTCTTTTATTGGCTACAGCTGTGGCCTGTTAAAGTCAGGCCTGCTCCTAATCTTTAATAATTAGCCCAGCTGCAACTTCTTAGGGGTAAGATTACTTTCTATACTACCTTTATTTTCTTATAATCTATCCCCCTACACTCTACACATCGTGACTGCTTTTATTCTTGTCATTCAGAGCAGGACTAGCTAGTCTTTGGCAGTTAACTCCTCCTCAGAGCCACAAAACAAATTAATGTGAGGGTTACTTCAGGAACTTTGGGGGGTTTACCCTCTTAAGTGTAATCCTAATGACTATAAATTACAGAACTACTTCACAGGAAGACACAATAAGCCTTCTAAAGCATTGTCTTCCACACATGGGTGCTGAGAAGACCAAGAAGAGAGTCAGTGGGGACAGAGACTGAGTAGGACACTTGAGCAGCTAAGTGCAAAACCTGATGGCTATTTAATGGCCATTTAACAGACATTGAGTAAAATAATATTCTGACAAAGACCAAACAACAAAAGGGACACCATGATCTTTGTTTTTCTCCTGTTCACCCAACAGGACCAGCACTTTTACCAAATGCCCTGGGTTTATTGTTTTGTTTAGTCCTTATTAGTTTCAAACTAAGTTCCATTCAAGTCAGCTTTGTAGCACCAACACTGGCCTTAGCTGCAGTGGGACACACAAAAGACACCTTTTATAAAAGGGTCCCCCTCAAACACACTGCTTTGTCCTTTTCTTTATTTGAACAACAAACTAGGGGGTCCAGCTGAACTACTGATCCCATCCATGTTATCTTCACGAGGAAGATGTTCCCAAATGAGCATTTGAGTCAGTGTTTGGGCTCTCAGACACGCCAGAGCTTAAGAGCAATGGCAGGGTAAAGCATGCCACAAAGAACTGCTTTTAGAGCTTAATTTAATACATTTTGGTTTTTCTTATTGCTGCAAGAAAAACAGATATAACTCCCCCTGGTGAGAGTAGCTATGTACTTTTCCTTGAAATCATCACCTAGTTAATGACAGCTCTTTAGATATAGTTAAATTTATCCACAAACAATTGCTGCTATGTAGAACAAGTTATCCAAATAGTATTGTTGGGTTTGGCTTTCTTTCCAGAAATTTCAGCTAATAAAAGATGTTAGGGTTTTTTCACATAATCAAATAGAGTTAAATACTAAATCATTTGTGAGAAAAGGCAAAAGCTATTGATTCCTGATAATCTTTCTCACCTGATTATATTTTTGTTAAGATAGTGCCCAATAACAACTTGTTGGGTATTTTGGTAACAATGCTTACTCTTCAACTAATAAACACTTTCTACCAAAAATTCTGAGGTTTTGGGTTTGTTTTGGGGATATTTTTGGGATTTTGGCTCATGTATGCTTTTTAAACTCATGGTTTCCAACAGTTTTGGTAATAAAAAGCAATACACAACAAGTAGTGGAATAGCCAGTATCAGTATATGCTGTTTTTCCAGCAACATTTTTATACAGAAGATTCAGGTAACAAAACTTCATCTTTTCCTCACAAGGAGTTGAAACAGAACACAAGAAAATCTCTGAAGATATGGAGATTCAGATGCATTGTTTGTGTGTAAAAGAGAATCCATTTAATGAAGCATCTGTGAATTTCCCCAATGGTAATCAATTTTACCATCCTTAGCTATTACTTTTGGAGGATAAAAAACAATAGTAAAAAGTAAAGAAATTGGATAAAATCCAAATAAGACCAATTTTGAGAACTCCAGGATCTCATCCATGGAAAGGCTGGTCATGGAAGCACTACAGCCTGATTTTGGAACAAGATACCTAAGCTTGACCTACATTACCATTTAAGCTTCTAGACCTTTTCCTCACTCCTGTATGATTTATAATGATAAGTAATTTTAAGCTTTACAGCTCAGACTGTGCCTGCTCTTCCCTCTCAGGACAGAATTTCCTGAGGATCCAACAGCCTCCATCATAAAACCCTTCTATAACCTTACCTGGCTCATTTATTGTCACAGAGTTGGGCAGTGTCAGGGTATGGAGGGAGCAGGATGAGGATCTGACAGATTTAGCAAAATGTTAAAATATATCTGATGCAGATGCACTCAAGCAAGTCCTTTCCTATTCACTCCAGGGGAAAAAAAGACATTGCTGAGGGAGAGCTTTTCTGAGAGGACACCAAGAACCACTCTTATACACAACTATTAATTCAGTGATTGATTTCTGCCTCTTCTGCCTCACAAAGTCATTTAGAGAGTGGCTCTGCCTTAAAATATTGCACTAATAAAGGTAAGACATTAAGATTCAACAGAATTTAATTTTAAGTAAAATTACTAAAATTTATCTTGTCTTACTTTCTTAGAGGTAGAGCAGAGCTACATATGATCACACTTTTTAGTGCTAAGCTGATTTTCCTCCCCCTCTAAAAAAATAATTAATCTGTACAATCTGAGTCAGCATTCTAGTTCATTAAAAGAACTCAGCACATCAGGCCCTGTTTCTTATTCCACATTACTTTTTACTTACTTGATATAAGGTGCTGTGCTAGAATATTCCCCCCCAAGACCTGTCATTATTTCACTCTTGACATTGTTTTTGCTTTTGCTGAGCTAAAGAATCAATATCTGTATAAGCCAATTTTTAATTAAGCAAGGTGGTTCTATACAGATATTATCCTGGCTTTAATATTTATATACATGCACAAAAAATAAATGTGTAATTATCTTTTATAACCCATATTTAAAACTTTCTGAGGCAAATGGGAAGACTTTTGATTTTCCTGAACTTTTGAATTATGTCCTAGAAACAAACATCACCAGAGATCTTACTCAGCCAAGTGGAAGAAGAGAGATCAGTGCTCTTCTATTCTCCCTTGGTTGGTGCATCCCTGACTGCAACAGAAAGAAAATCAAATGCTAAAAGAAACAGGTGCTTTGATTTATTCAATGAGGACTGTGGAAAATTATCTGTCCAAAATTTTAGATAAAGACGTAGTTAGGGTTTAAGATGAAGAAAAATACACAGTTTTGCAGCAGTTTTGGAAGAGTTTCAAGGAGATTTGAAATATTACCATTTAAGATGTGATCTCTGATAGAAGGCAAAAGGCAGAGTAGAGAAAAAGTGAGACAAGATCACCAAACCCAGTTTAAAAATATGTCTTGTCTCCCTCAAATATCCTTTGCTCTTATCTTTTAATACCACACTGAATTAATTGATTCAGGACTTGGGGTGCAGCTGTACAAGTATGTAAGACTTGATAAATTGTGAAATTTAGTTTAAGGGGTGTCTCTGCAGAGCACTGTTGAAGAATAATTACATTTTCAAATAAGAGACCACCAGGTCCTTCTCTGGTACAAAACAGAGGCACAGACATATAAATATTCACGTGGAATATTAACAACCAGCTGGGGATCAGGCTGGGGCAGCAGAAAGAAGTGCAGAGCTAGAACCAGAGGACACAGTCTCAAGCTACATCAGGGCAGGTACAGGTTGGATATTAGCAAGAAGTTTTTCACTGAAAGAATAATAAAGTACTGGGATGCTCTTCCCAGGGAGGTGGTAGAATCACTGGATGTGTTTAAAAAAAGACTGGACATGGCACTTGGTGCTATAGTCTGGTTGAGGTGTTAGGGCATAGGTTGGACTCGATGATCTTAGAGGTCTCTTCCAACCTCATTATTGTGTGATTCTGTGTGACTTATCCAAGGTGAGTCATTCCACTCTCCAACAAGGTGGAAAGGGCAACTACAGCCAAAGGAGCTGGAGTTTCACTGGGAGACACTGCCGTGGGGAGCTCCTCGCTGGCTGATAGTGCAGCAGCCACAGAAAGGATTGAAAATCAAAATATTCTCCACATGGTCATGTAGTCTCAAAGGCAGGAAAAGATGAGGGGATCAAGGACACCCTCTGCAGGTTTGCAGGTGACACAGAGCTGGGGGGGGCACGGACACTCCAGAGGGACCTGGCCAAGCTCCAGAAGTGGGAATTCCCTGGGAATCTGCTGAGGTCTGACAAGGCCGAGTGCTGGGACAATTGCCAAGGGCTGGAGGGACAGGAGCCAGGGAATGGCTCCCAGTGCCAGAGGGCAGGGCTGGGGGGGATACTGGGAATGAGGAATTGTTCCCTGGCAGGGTGGGCAGGCCCTGGCACAGGGTGCCCAGAGCAGCTGGGGCTGCCCCTGGATCCCTGGCAGTGCCCAAGGCCAGGTTGGACACTGGGGCTGGGAGCACCTGGGACAGTGGGAGGTGTCCCTGCCATGACAGGGGGTTGGGAGTTGATTTATACAGTCCTTTCCAAGCCAGGCCATTCTATGATTTTATGATATTTGTCAGGAAAATGTGTGATGCTGTAGAAAAGCCTCTACAATCTGCTTTCCCTCTTGCAGTTTCTGCTGTCACACTGGACTCAGAACTCTGTCCTTATCTCAGGTCTGTTCTCTGCCACAGGGGATTTAAATCCACCAGCTCTTACTCTCAGGCTCCTGGCTCATTGCTCAGCCTGTGGAGGGAGACACACTGATAACAAACATCTGAAATTCCACCTCTGTGCAAAAGGTTGAAGGTCAAAATTTGAGCTGTATGGGCAGTTCTGGTGTCTACAAGGTTAAGCAACAAGTGATTCTTCAGCATTACAAGTTTTGACTTGAGCAGAAACATTCAACCAGCTTCTGATTTCAGATGCTGCACTATCTTCCTGCAGAGAAACCCAGTGGCTGGGCAGAGCTCCCTGGGACATTCTGCAAAGGTGCTTAAAGTAGGACTGTGCAGAACTTAAAACTGTCTCTTTTATCAAATTTTCTCCTTAAGAAATACTGTGCAATGGGAGGGGAATAGTTTTGTGTCAATTTACACAGGATTCAATAAAAGCAAATTAAAAAGTTGTTTCCTATTAAAATCGACACAAGTTTTCTATTATCATGAGTATTATTAACTGGAGATATATGTGCCAGATCTTCTTTTAATTACAGACATATAACTTACACAAAGAGAAGTCATATCTTCCAAGTAATTACAGGCAGCTCTAAAGCATATTATTGTATTATTAAATTAAAAAATCTGCTAGTAGAAAGATCAGAAATTAAATATAGAATCATCCAACATTCAAAGAAAAAGTGTGCATAGACAGACATGAAATAAGCTAAATTATTCAGATTTTAAACAGTTTTCACACAGGAAGAATTATATACAGCAGCAG
Source organism: Geospiza fortis (assembly GCF_000277835.1). NCBI lineage: Eukaryota > Metazoa > Chordata > Aves > Passeriformes > Thraupidae > Geospiza > Geospiza fortis. The sequence goes on from NW_005054519.1 coordinate 736,145, forward strand.
TGTTTTGCTGCAGTTTTCTAAATCAGATGTAGCTACCAGCAAACTATTCAGCTGTTATTAAAACAAAGAAATAAACCCAGCCTGTCCTGAAGAGCAGGCAAAGCACATTAATCCCCCAGTGAAGCCATTTCCAGAAAGATCCCCATGCCTAGCAATAGGAGGAAAATGAACAACAGCATCATGAAATGAGAGCACAGTGCATTAAGCAAAATTGTCTCTGCTCAGTTTTTCAGAACTTGCACACATGTGTGGTTTAACCCTCCTTTTCCAGCTCAGACTCAGAATTCCTGATCCTGCCCAGTGCTAGTGAGACAAGGGTGAAGAGGGAGGCACAGGCCCCACTCCAGATGGATTCCACAGACCTCTGAGTCCTCATCAGTAAGATAGGAACAATCCAAAGAATATTTTGGATATATCAATATATTATCAATCCAATGAATATTTTATCCATGTCTTTGTTCAGCCCTTGGAAGGCAAATCTGGCTGTGCAGTGACCACAGAGGATGTGGACTCCCTGAAGTTGTGCTTCTTCATTCCCCTCAGCCCAAACTGCCCCAGAAGTTGTGCTACCCCACCAAAAACCAGTTCAGCTTCTGTTCTACTCCCTAAGTCTGTGGGGCTCACTCTGAACTAATGCTGAGCTTTAATAAGATGGAAAATAGTACAGATTAAAAAGGATCATAATGCATAAAACTGCATTTTGAGGTTGAGCTGGATGTAGACTTTTAGCTGGCTGTTACATATTTTACTGCAGCTTTAGAGAAGGATTTCCAGGAAGCATTTTCAAAAGTAGTTCCAAGAGCCTTTTCTATATGACCATGGAGAGACAAATATGTGCATGTGCTAGATACATATTCAAAGTGTACATCTATTTTTGTACCAGTGTCTAATATTTAAAATATTTCAATATTTTATCCCTTTCCCCCCCACTAATAGTTTCCAGTAATGAGCAGATCCATAACATTGCAAGAATGATTCCTTTAATCAGGTTTCCCTTTTAATTTTGTAAGGTTAGTGGGTTTAGAAATTTGTGATAAGTTCTGAACTTCTGGATGTTTATCTAAGCTGAACTCAAAGCAATCCCTTCTAAAATTTTAAATTTCCTGGCTATAATTTTAGTGCTAAAGATCTACCTTAAGGTTCTGCAGCTTGCACGTAAATCTCAATTTGTATTGTTATAAAGGATAGCCACTGGTGTGTTTTCTTGTGATATTGCACTTATTGCCTTTTCTTAGATTCTCTTTCTTCTTAATGTAAACAGAAGTCCTCTAAAATAAAGCAAAACATTTTTCTCTTCCTACATGTCAACAGCATATCCTTTTTTTAAACAAGTACCAACTACATTCATAGCAAGATTAAAAATCAGTTTTACCAGTAACCTTGGCGGGTACTCTGCAAAAATAAAGGCTGTTGAGTTTGATAAGGCATTACCACCCTAGGAAGCTCTTGGAACATCCATCCCTCCTCACAAAGGTCTTTGGGCACACATCAGCAGTGAAAGACACCACAAGTCCTGGTTGGATAACATAAGACAAAGGACATGCTGGTTTCAACACTTACTGCACAAACCTGTTTTTCTTCTGGCTAATTCAAAGTGTCATCAGAATGGATTAAAGAGCAAAGGAAAGAGAAAGAATGAGGGAGAGGATGTAAATTAATTCCTCCATACCAGAAAGCCAACTTTCAGTCAGCTTTTCCCTGGATGTTTGTATCTGCAAGCCTGCTGAGGATTCCAGCAGAAGGAAGTCTATTAATTTTCCATGTACTTGTTGACGAAAAAGCTATCAGGATTATGGGTTGAATATTTCTAGGGTAGGGAAAGTAAGGGATGCAATTAATCTCTGTGAACTAAAATATACCTCTTTTCATTAATCTTTTATTGTAAATGAGCAAAGTAATTGAACCAGTACCACACTGTCAGAATAAATGCAATGCCAGTGGGATATGCATGAGAGAGCACATACTGATTGAGTATTAAATATCTAACGGCAATAATTTATGGTTCATTACCTCTTTTTGGAGTTCCTTACTTGCAGAGTGCTTGAATTTTAAGTAGCCAGACTTTCAGCACAAACTGCTCTCAAAAGCTGAACATACCAAATGTGCAAAACCCTCTTAAAATTAAGAGTTTTGTACTTAGTTGAGCCAACCTCTGCACCACCAGAAATGTGCATCTATTTGCAACTTGGATTAATGCAATTAAAGATGCAGTGATGAATACCCCAAGGATCATGTGCCAAGTGAAAATCAGAGAAATGAACAGAACATTGTACACAGGCAGATCAAAAATGGCCAAATACCTTCTTACCTGTGTTCCTATAAGGAGACTTCATATAGGAGACACAGCTTTGTGCTGTTCCCTTGGATCCTGTCACTGGAAACAGGACCAGAGGGAGCAGCTGGAGCTGGGCAGGGCAGGCTCAGGCTGAGATCAGGGAAAGGTTCTGCTCCCCCAGGGAATGGCTGGAGCTGGGCACGGCAGGCTCAGGCTGAGATCAGGGAAAGGTTCTGCTTCCCCAGAGATGCTGGCACTGCCCAGGCTCTCCGGGATGCACAGGGGGGATTGCTGGGGGCTCTGCAGGGACAGGAGCTGGGTCAATGATCCCTGTGGTGCCTCCAAACTGAGGATATTCTATGATTCTATGACTTCCAAAAGGCTAAATTTTAGACAGGGGAGCAAGAGCATGACCACTTAAAACACTGTGTCACATGGCACCATTTAATTATCAAGTAACACTGCACCTGTTCAAGGGAAAAATATTCAGACATCTCCTTGTACAATTTGAAGTATAAATAATGCTATCTCTTCACTATGACTTGAGCATTGCTGACAGCACCAGGCTTACAGGGAGTTGTGGCAACAGTGAGAGCTGCAATGAGTTTGGCCTCTTCCCTTGGCACCTCTTTCCCAGGCTGTGAGCAGAACCATCTTTTGCAGGGGAGAGATGTCACCTTTGCTAAATTGACACACCACGACCTCCTTCACCAATAGGCCTCCTGACAGATTCCAGCTGTCCTGCTTTGACAGAATCTTTCAAGGATCAAAGAAAAGATCAAACTAGAAGTGGGAAATAAATGCTTCAGAGTTTTTATGCCCTCTTCATCTTGACTTCACAGGAGTGTAGGTGATGAAATCTGAGGGAAACCAGACAGGAGTCAGCCCAAACCCACAGATTTTAATCCTTTCTGAATTTGACCCTTTCTGTTGCCTACTAGAATTGGTCCTGGAATGCATAGCAGGCTCCTGAGCCTATCTGCTCCTGGTGAATTCTGCTCATCTGCTGAAAATTAAACTGTCCTATTCAGACACTGCTCACTTGGCAACAGACTGCTTTATGTTTACTGTTTATTGATTGTTGTTAACTGGGACTATAGAGAAGAAGCATTTCAGTTTCAAAGTCGTCCCAGAGGACACTGGCAGGTTACAATCACTTATACTGTAAAAAAGCTTCATATTAATTGACTCTATATTTACATATTATGAATGCATATTTTAATCTGTTTTACATGAATAAGTCCTCCACAATGACGGTTTCATTTCCTTTTTTAAAACAACATAACTACTTGCCTTATTTGAAGAGACAAATCTCTTCTAAATTGTTTTGACCTTTCCTTGTGTCCTTTCTTAAAGTGGAAGTTGTATCTGCCTTCTCAGTTCAGGAATTTCTTATCTTAAAGCAAAGGGATGAACTCAACTTCAAAGTGAAACCATTCCATTGTGCTCCCTCCAGTTTGGCAAGTCACCCTCTCTGTCTGTATTTGAAACAGCCAAACTCCTCACTAGTTCAACTCAACTATTTTTAGCCACAATAGACAAAAGGCTGAGAATAGATCAACTACAGCACTGTGCTGGAAAAGGTCTCTGGTCAAACCCAGAAAGATATGGAGATAGCCCAGACTAATAAAATACAAAGGTCAGGACATTAATCTGGACCAGAGCAGAACCATCTGAACATAGCACTCTGTTGCTGTCTAATATTTTGCCCTCAACCTTAGCAAAGTTTGTTCTCCTCCTGTAAAGACCTTTTGTTTGGAGTTTCCAAAGCCAACCCACATTAAGATGAAACATTTTCTTACCCATCTCTAATTTCATCACCATCAAAGCAATTCTCAGTCAAGAGGCTTCAATAAAATATTACCCACTTATCCAACACACTCTGTGGCCTCAATGCTTCCATTTTAGGCACAGAAAGTTTACAGTCATCATTATCCCTACCCAAACCCCAAATACTTATCAACGTTCTGCTGTTTTCCAGGACCACAGGAGCTATTACAAGCCAGCTCTGCTGGGTTCTGAAAGCAGAGCCAAACAAAGCTTTCCTCACAAAGTACCTGCCTCCCTTAGCAATTTCCAAGCCTTTTCATAAATTATTGCCTCACACAGGACACTCCTGCCAGCAAACAGGAACACCTCCATCCCAAGGCCTCAGGATGAGGAGGCATCTTACAGAGTCCTGTTTGTCAGGCACCACATTTAAAGCGCTGCAATAAAACAATTAAGCATATTCCCAGGTGGGAACACTGCAGCCCTGAGTGTTACTATTCCATTTCTTCATTCTCAAATCACTCTAATATTCCTCTAGTAAATGTGCACTCTGGGGGCTTATCTGTTACTGCTCTGTGTCTTCACAGCACCTTTGTAGCAATGTTCTTTTGTGTTTGGAATTACACCCTGCAGAAATTGCTTCCTGCCACCGAGACAGACCAATTCATTTTATGACTACAAATCTATATTAATGTCTTTTCTACAGTATTTAATGATGCAAGTCCTTCCACTTGTTACTCTTAAGCATACCAACGCCTGTATTTCTGGAGACAGTAGCGCATGCAAAAGATCACAGTGGTTTTTATTGCAGTTAGAAAATACCTGATGTTGCCATGATCAATACAGTGAGACCATGTGTGAGTTATATTAAAATGTTAAATATGGACAAATAAAATATCAAATAAAATCAGGGCTAAGTGACTGCAATGGAATAAAGAAACAGCTCCCATTTATATTTTTTTTCTAAAATCCATTCTAGCATCATAGCAGCAGAACCGAAGACAGTAGCAGAGTGCATATGGAGTTTAATTTTGAATGATATTGAAAGGTCAGCACAGAATTGCTCAGCTCATATTTTTGTGAAGATAACATGTGTGAACTAGTTATTTCCTCCTTTTAACATATAATGACCTTGTCCTTTGATTTAATGAGAAAATTATACCTGCTGCACTCAGATTTAACAAACTCTCCAGAATTAAAGATGTACCAAAGTAGGGGAAAAAAAATAAAAGAAGAATGAGAAATGAGACCTCACACTTACAACCCAGCCATCTGGCAGAAGAAAGCCCAGAGATACCAGCAAGAGACCTGTGGAGCCTTTGCTGTGACATGGGCAGGAGCAGAGAGGGGAAAGCTGTGCAAGAATTCCTTCCACCTCAGGTGCACTGACCTTACTAAAGTGCTATAATGTGAACAATGCCCATGGTTAAATGGCAAGTCACATATGTGCTGCTGGTAGCAGGGAATACAGAAAAAACAACAGTGCCTGAGACACTGCACTGTAATTCTAACTTGAGAAGGCTTCTAAAATCTCAGTTAGAAGCAGGCTGCCTAACCTGTGTTAAGGCCATATATCTCAACTCTGAAGGTTGCAGTAGTAGCCCATGTGACAAAGGAACATTGATTTGTTCATTAAAAATCTTGTTTAAAATTTCAATGAATTTAAATTGTTCTCCTCAACTCATGGAAAAATATTGAGGCCTGATACCATTAAAGAAATCTCTTTTCATGTGTAGGAGTGGAAGAGTGAACTCCTAATTCTCTTTCTAGCTCTGCTTTAGCCACTGTATACTCCTGACTATATTTCTTTTACTTTCTATCTTTTAGAACTCTGCAAACTCCCATAATTCAAAAGATTTGAAATTTGTGTGCCCAGCGTCCAAGGACCTGCTGCACAAACGACACAAAATGCAAGTGGCTGTGCTTGATTTCCACTGCTCTCTCCTTGCAGCTGAAGAAATCAGACTGGAGACACAGAAGTTTAAATAGATTGATAATTGCTTTAGTATGACTTCTCTTGTTTTTTCCAGGGCGAGCCCTGGGCTGTTTCAGGGGCACAGACAAGGAAAGCAGAAGCTTTAAGGGAGTGGTTTGTCCTTCCCTCCCTGCTTATTTCTTTGGTTTTGTGCAGGGTTTTAATTTCACAAGCACATTGCGTGGAGAGACAGATGAGATCGGAAAGGGATTTTTGAGGATGAACAGTTCCACAGGGATGACCTAGGAGAATTCATCTGATGCCCTAATGACAGATATACTGTTGAACTATCAACCTGAAGAGTTGTTTATATTATATTAAATATACAGGCTACATGTAAAGCCTGACTAAAGCAACCGGATACTGACATTTATTTTTCTTTAGAAAAAACTGAAAACAAAAACAAACGGAAGACTACTGAGTTTATGTTGCTTCTCCTGATATTCCCCTCTGCCGACTTCAGAGCAAGTTACTCACAAGGAAATAAAAACCTCCCAAAGCCAAGTGCTGGTTTCAGTGAAATGCAGACGAAAAGCAAGAGGCAAACAGCCATGCTGCCAAAATTCCCAGCTATCAGCCTTGTGCAGGGAGCTGTCACAGCAGCGATTAGCGAGGTCCAGAGCCCTGTCCCCGGCTTTTAGGGGTCCTCCGCTGGGTTTCCTGCCTGTGATCGATCTTGCAAACCACCACAGCGTGGCACTGTGACATTCCAGCTGCAAACGTGGGTTTTTTCCCTGCAGCCAGGCTCCTGACACAGCCCCCAGGCAGCGCCTGGGCTGGGGGACGGGGCCCCTAAAGCAGCTGGGGCGTTCTGCAGCTCTGCTCCCCAGTCCCATCACCAAGCACGGATCCCATTGCAGAGGCTCCTGGGCTCCCACTTCGCAGG
>NW_005054519.1:743062-776565 GCF_000277835.1 Geospiza fortis
AAAAAAAAAAAAAAGAAAAGAAAAAGAAAAACCAACCAAACAAAAAAACAGCAAAAACCCCAACCAAATTATCAAAGAGCTCCACCCTCAACAGCCCCACGGACATACACCAAGTCCTGGCCCACTCCAATGAGTATTTCTGTACCAGTGCAAAATATTTTCTAAGGGAACCTTAGAATTCTGAAGAATTTCTACTTGTAAATAATGGAATGAAACAAAACAACCATTCAGCATTCTCAGGACAGGCTGAAATAAATATTGCAGCCAGCAAGACTGCAAAAAACCTGTTTATTATAGAAAGTGTTACACGGGTTTTGCTGATTGGTGGCCAAGCAAAGCCTTCCAAAGTGGTTTGTGGGTTGGTTTGGTTACTATCTTCTCCATCTTAATATAATATACTCCTATGAAAGGCTGCAGCTTTTCTACCCCTGTCTCTAAAGGTGGCAGGAATTGCAATGAACTGTTCAGGGCCCTGTCACAGCACTGCTGCATCTGTCTCGTGGCTCTCAATTGAAACACTGATCAAGTCTGGCCCTACTGAATTTTTACAATTAAAGTTTCAAGGTGACATACTATGGCATAACATTAAGCATAGATTTCATTTGTCCTTCATTAATAATCAACCTTACAGTCAAATATCCATTAACATGAACTGCATAATAAAATCAACAACAATTTCAAATGAATTCCCATATGAACAAAACATTTCAAATGCTTAATATTTCACACTCTTCTTTCACCAGATAGAGTTCAGTAGCAGTCTAGGTCTTTGAAATCTTCATAATGCTTTTTATCTTTTGAAATGAAACATTTCCCTTAGACTTTCATATCACCCCTATTACTTTACATCAGTGCCAAGTCAATTCCCTTTCTGGATTTCATCTTTCCTCTCGTATCTCTTTTGCCATTTAGCAAACAACATCCTGTCTCTGGATCTTCTCAGGGTATTTACTCACAAAAAAGGACACTGTTCTAACTAAAATTAGCAGGATCAGAACAAAGGCAGCCCTCCTCTGCTTCATGGGCTGGCATGTGCAATAAGTGAAAACTCAGAGATTGAATTAATTGCATCAAACAAATAAAATTAACAGTTTGTTTGCTATACAGAACTTAACTTGGCAATGGAGACCCTCTAGTTTCACCCACTGGTGTCCTGAATTATTATAAATGTAATGTAATATGTACATTTACATCTTCAACAATGTAAATTTGTCTTTTTCCCTGTCCTGAAGATTTTTTGTTTTCCCAAGCAAGAAGGATTGCAACCCTCTTTGCTCATATAACCTGGTGCTATTCTGTTCAGGAGCACAACAGCTCCAAAGAACAAAACTCCCAGCCATTATTATTATTAACAAAGAAAAATTTCCCAATTGTGACCGGAACCTTTTAAGATTTCAGATTGAGCTGCTTTTCCTGGTGGGGAGCAGTGTGATTGCTTGTATTCTGGGGAGTAGAGGTGACTTTGTCATGCTCAAAATCTGCGCTTTTTGATGTTAACTAACTTCCTATAAAACCCTGTGAATGCCAGATAAGGAGGCTTTTACCTGAGAGCAGCTAAGTCTGATAAGTGAGGTGTTTGATTAAGCTCAACTAAGATTAGGAGAAAGTTATTGATGCCTTATCTCCAAAGGACTATTCAGTTCAACAGCTATCTCAGTGAGAAGCTGTCCTTTTTCTCTCCCTGACAAAGCCACAATCTAACCATTTTAAATCCAATCCACTTACAGCACTCAGACAATGCTCTTCATTTCCTATAGCTGAAGTTGCCACATTCCCATGGCAGACTAGGACAATATTTATTACAAGATCCAGAATGGATATTCTATGGAATTCTCAGGCACTAAACACTTTAGACAATAAAGGTTTCCCAGCATTTCTCCATCTTGAGAGGAAAGCACAATTTTTAAAGTGCTGCTTCCATTACATAATGCTCCTCTGAACATAATGCAGAGCAATTTCCAGTACTTTATAAAATCTATTCCTTTAGGCTACCATTTACATCCTAGGAATTACAGCCATATCAAGCATTTGCATGGAGATCATTAATATTTAAAGTGGGACATAGAACTTAAGGAACTGAAAAAAATCTGCACTCACAGAAGGCCACAGGACCCTCCTTCTGTGCCCTTCAGCAGAGGCAGCAGCAGTGCATCCCCCCTCCTCAGTGATGGCTCTTTGGAGTGCTGGTTACTGTTTTAATTCAAAGTTTGGAAGTCTCCTATTGCTCAGACAGCAACTCCAAGAGAGGAGTCCTGGATCCCAGGTGTGTTTTATGAAGATGTTGGCACTGCTGAGCACGGACAGAGCAAAGCACCAGCCCTGAACCCCTGTGCTGTGTGTCCAAAACCTCTCCTCTCCTCCCTGCAGCCAGGGGCCCTGAACTGGCACTGAGCCCTGCTCTGCAGATCTCCATGCCCAGCACTCCTGGTCACATTCCTGCCCCTCCAGCCCCTGCTCAGGGCATCTGCTGCTTGCAAGTCTCATACCACGGTGCCCAGTTCTCAAAATATTGCCCATCCAATGAGCAGTTCTCGTTTGCAAACTTCAGTATGTGTTTGGGCAGCCCCAAACTTCTTGGGAACTTGATTTATTTCTGCTGGAATGATGTGAGACCACACTTGGACAGTGAACTTGACCTTCTCTCCTGCTGTAAATTGCCTGACACGCTGCTGGAAGTACAGAGACTTTGTCAAGAAACTGTAATTATCAAAATGCATGAAACTGGAGATACAATTTGCACTTGTTCATCACACCATTCCATTTTCATACTGTTGTATTTTTTCTCATTTTAATTGAGTTCCTATGCTGCAAATTAGTCTCATAGTGCTCCTGCCTTGTTCTGGCTTAAAGCAGACATCCATGAGGTATCATTGAAAAAGCTAAATTCTTCCTGTGAGGGATATTTAACTTTCCTTGCTAATTCCACTGCAACAGCTAATTTAACAGAGGTTTACTGTTAGTTCTCAATTCTTTTCCAGGCCATGCTTTCTTCCAACATACAAAAGTGAATGTTAAAAAACCCCACCCCATCCACCACAGACAGTAGCTGTCTGTTGTGAACAGACTTGTGAGATGATAATGACAAAAATGCAGATGTGGTCTCTGGAATTTGTGCAGGTAAGCAAACTAAACAGAGCTAGGCAGTGCTGTATTTATCTAGCACAAATATGTATGTTCCACAAATATAAAAAGAAAGTATTGATTTGCTACTGATACAAGCTCTCTTTCCTCCAAGCACTTCTGGCTTAAAGCCCTTTATGGAATATACTCTTGTTGATCATCAAATACAGCACATTCCTACATCAGCAGCGTAGGAGGGAAGATTATTCCTCTGAGAATTACTCTATTCAAGAGGCAAGTGATAATATCATCACAAAATAGACAAGTTACATTTAAAATTAAATAAAATAACGCACCAGAGGCTTCTGCATGTCCTAATGCTTTTTTATTTCCCAAACTTGCCTCTTACTGGATCAGGCAGAAGAGTGCTTTACTTCCATGAATTTTTAATTTGATTTCATCAAAACTGTGGTGAATTTTTCCCACCTTTTCCCTATGCAGACTTAAAAAGAGCTTACAGAGTTTGTACAGCCAGAGCAACTAAAATAGGCTCAACATACCAGATGAAAGCATTGGTTTTACTTGAGAGTAAATACACAACACTTCCCTTAGAGCTCATCTTTTGGCAAAGCAGGGAATTCACTTGTTTGCAAATTGCATTCACAGGCTTCATTCACTTCATGGGAGGTTGTAGGGCTCAAAGGTGTTTCTGCCCCTTTTTCCTTGAAGTAGGAACAATGTCACCCACAAACCATTTCACCATTATTAAAAATCTGTCATAGAATCATGGAATGGTGTGGATTGAAGGGGACCTTAGAGCTCATCCAGGGCCACCCCTGCCATGGCAGGGACACCTCCCACTGTCCCCAGTGTCCAGCCTGGCCTTGGGCACTGCCAGGGATCCAGGGGCAGCCCCAGCTGCTCTGGGCACCCTGTGCCAGGGCCTGCCCACCCTGCCAGGGAACAATTCCTCATTGCCAAGATCCCACCCAGCCCTGCCCTCTGGCACTGGCAGCCATTCCCTGGCTCCTGTCCCTGCAGTTCCTGAGGAATTGTCCCTCTCTGGGTTCCCTGCAGCCCCTCAGAGCCTGGAAGGAGCTGTGGTGTCTCCACACAACTTCTCCTCTCCAGGCTGAGCAGCCCCAGCTCTCCCAGCCTGGCTCCATAGGGAAGGTCTCAAATTCCCAAGTAGTACTGGAGTTTCACAACATGATATTCTCTAAGAAATGGTCATTCTGACACTTGTATCTTATTCTTTCTTCTCCAGTGAGCTGAATCTGTTTCCCAATCAAAAACTTTTAAATGAAGCAACCATTCCTTTGGCAGAACCACGGCGGTGACACTTTGCACCGTGAGAGCCACCAGGGACTTTGGGGTTCAGTGAAGCACAGGGAGATACTAAAGCACTGCAAGGAATGCAGGAAATTCCTGCAGCACTTATTTGATAAATATAGCCTGGGTTTAATTTGTCCATTCAATCCTTTCTCATGCTGGGGAGGCAGAAGTTAATTTGTTTTACATGTAAGCAGCAGCCATTTGGGCCAGCCTGAAGAAACCATTTTGGACTGTCAACATGCATCTAGGGGAGCCTTGAGACAGAGTGGGAGACAAATTGACCAAACGTTGATTTATAACAACAGTCAGCCAGAGAAGGCAGAAATGTGAAAACAGTGCAAGCAGAGTGTGAAACCCAAACCTGAACTGTCAGGGAACTGAAAGAACAACCAGATGCTTTCTGCAGTGACATAAATCGAAGCAGAAGTCACCAGGCAGAGATATAAGCAATGCTACCACAACACGTAAATAATCTGCCTCACTCTAAAAGAGTTGTTCTGTGGTGCTGAAAGCAGCTGCTGGTTGCATAAATCACATCCCCCCTCAGACACAAACAGGGTAGGACATGCATTCTTCAGAGAGAGGAAACGATGCCACAGAGTTGGAGTATTCTCTCCTGCTGGAAATGCAATCTAGGACAAAGAAATTGTCACATTCTGGGTCTGAAAGAGTACCAGTGGATTAGAGAGTAGCTCCTGCTGGCACTACTCTTTCAATTTATCCCCAAGTATCACATGAACATTACTGTTACTTCCTCCATTCTGCATTAAGAGATGGAGAAATTGGTTACAGACCAGCAAGAGACCATTCAAACAAATGAGCAGCTAAAAACTACAGAGGCAATAACTCCTGAGTGTACAAGTTACAGCATTCCAGGATGCAGGAATTTATATTTAATTCTACAGCTGACTGTAATTCTATTGTTCCTGTAAGTCAGTAGCTATCATTAAGCAATAACCACTCAAAGTATCTGCAGTCTTCTGAGTTTCAGAGCACAGAACTGAGATATCCTGTTCTTGTGTCACATTGCCAGGTCATCTTCCAAACTGAAGTTTATGCACAAGCACCTTGTGAACCTCCTTCTGAAATGATGGTATCACTACTAAATGCTCATTATCAAAGGTTTCAAGTATGTGAAGGCTGATTTTGAAAAAAGTATCTCCAAAACCTGAGATCTACCTGGAGCACCTCTGGCCTCACCATGCACTTATGAAGTTTGCTTAAACTCACCTACACTATTTTTCTTATAAAAAAAAAAAAAAAAAAAAAAAAAAAAAAAAAAAAAAAAAAAGAAAGAATTGTGCAAGGCTTTACATCAAAATGCATCTGAAAATTCCATCTCCAAGCCCTTCTGAAAGGATAGCACACATTGATTAACTGAATTAGTTATTGCCTTTGTGTAAGAAGCAAAAGCAAAAGAAAAACCCACTCGTTTTCCTCAAACAATTCAAACTTGGAGAAAGGCACTGGACTCTGCAGGGAAACATCTTCTCTCAGAGCAAACACCAATTCAGTAAACAAGAGAAAGGAGTAACATAATACTTGGCTATATCTCACTTTCTTTTCCACTTGTTGGCTTTGTTCATCCTTTAATGCAAGAAATAAAAGATACTTTCTCTGTGTGCCTTTTTCATATAAAAATACAAATATATACAAAGAGAAATCATTATTGGGAAAAGAGAACACGCTGCAATCTTGGTGTGTTTTAGCACTACAGAGCCTTATTCACCTTGCCAAAAAATATTCACTCCACAGAGACATGAAGCAAGATAAGGGGGGAAAAGGGTCTGGCATTGAGGTATGAGATAAAGGTCAGCAAATCACATGAGCATTCTTATGTCAAGACTGAGCCATGAGGTAAATTACTCTGAGCCCCATGGAGTAGCTACAGAAAGTTGTTTGGAGATTCAAAACCTGTACAAACTAGTCTGCTGGCAGAGGGTGGAAATCAAACCATGAACTCAGTCACTCCCAAGCGATCATAAAACCCAAAAATACCAACAAAGCTTGAAAATATCCACAAGCAGAAAAGAAAAGCACATGCTCATGTTGTCCACTTTCTGTAAGCAGCTGTTTAACATGCACAAAACTCAGTAGAATATTTTCCTCTGATTGGAAACTTTTCCCAAAGGCTGTCTCTACCCCACCACCCCAAACTAAAAATACCTCCACCTTCTGAGGAAGCTTTATGTTGTTTTCAATGCTCCTTGTCTTTTCAAATGCTTCAATTTTGTCATCAGCTTTGTTTTGGCAGGCAGGTTCATTTACAACTTGGAGGGTTTTTTTTGTACTGTTTTATCCTCTTCCCCTATCTCAGATATGTTGAAAGATTTGCCTTTAAAAAAAGGTTTTATGACAGCAGATAATGGAGATCTTCCTTTTAACACTCAGAGGGATGAAAGGCTGGTACAACATGCCTTAACCTGAAATTTGGCAGAGAAAAAAAGCACAAATATAGAAATCAGGAGAAATTCAGGCTTTTTGTCACTTCTCCTCATCACTGTTTTGCCTTTCATGTTTTATCTAAGTCCATTGGAAAAGAGGTACACAGGATTAAACCAACAAGACTTAACATATGTTTCAAGACAGGACCAGCATAAAAAAAGGTGTTGAATGATAGATCACATTTTCAATGTCCACACATGCACATAATCTGAATCATGAAAAAATGCCTGGGTTTGACAGCTGGGGAACATTGCAGAATTATTACATTTTCCTAGGAAGAGCTGAGCCTGTGAGGTTTCAAGATACAACAGAAAATACGAAGGCTGCCAAGACATCACAGTATTGTGACCAACATTTCTTTTCTTTAAAGAAGCAAGGAAAATTTGAAACACAAAGAACCAATTTCTGTGTTCTGCTGCTTTAAAGCACAAGACAGACTTGGTTTTGTAGTACTAACTTGAGAGAAGTGGAACTCCCTGTAGATATTGTGACTTGGTCGCTGTACAAGAAAATATCAGGATTTAGGAATCATGGCACTGAAAAAAACACATATAGTATAAAGGGGTATCTTGGAAAGTGGTCAAATATATAAGAGATAGGAAATAAATTCCTGCTTCTCAACCACTAAGTGTATGAGAACTTCATGCATTACTCCAAATTTAGAACTGGAGAAAACAATCTGGACAAGTGAAGGCTCCTGGGGGACCTTAGAGTTGCCTCCAGGGCCTGAAGGGCCTCCAAGAGAGCTGGAGAGGGACTGGGGATAAGGGATGGAGGGACAGGAGCCAGGGAATGGCTCCCAGTGCCAGAGGGCAGGGCTGGGTGGGATCTTGGCAATGAGGAATTGTTCCCTGGCAGGGTGGGCAGGCCCTGGCACAGGGTGCCCAGAGCAGCTGGGGCTGCCCCTGGATCCCTGGCAGTGCCCAAGGCCAGGCTGGACACTGGGGCTGGGAGCAGCCTGGGACAGTGGGAGGTGTCCCTGCCATGGCAGGGGTGGCACTGGATGGGCTTTAAGGTCCTTTTCTGCCCAAACCATTCTATGAGTCTGGGAACTCTACCCAAAATGAATGGGTCACCAATGGTTGCTTTCTGGTTCTCTGCTTCTCATCATCCCTGGCACCACTGCAGCACATAAGCTGCTTTCAGAACTTTACCACAAAAAAACAATGCCTATCTTTCACTGTTTCTTTTTGCTTAACCATCAAAGCAGCAACTTGAAAATGCCAAGACTTATTGAACTCTGCAATTCAAAAAGTGCCAAATAATACTGCACTGAAAAGTGCTCCAGGAACATGGACGAGCTGCTTCTCACCACCCCAGCCAGGACAGCTGTGTCTCTGCTCTTGATCTATACCAAGCAAACATGAAATCAGCTCAGTTTGGTCTGAAAGTGAACTGCTCTGTCAACATCAAGTTTTTGTGGTTTTTTTTTGTTTTGTTTTTGTTTTGGTTTGGGTTTTTTGTTTGTTTGGTTGGTTGGTTGGTTTTGTTTTCATTTTTACTGGCAGACAAGTATCAAGCATGGCAGGGACAATTATCTTAGGTCAGCATGCAGCTCTGTGCATGGCATGCAGCTCTCATTTCACATGAAGCCAAAGGTCTTGTGGCACAAACACAGAAAAGAGACTTTGCTGAATTCTTTTCTTCCCACCTGAAAGGGCTTTCAGGATATGTACAGCTCTGCCAATAGAAAACTCAAAACTATCAGCCAATTTAATGAGAAAACCCCATATAACCTGTTCAGTTTCAATTCTTCCTTCTCCTCAGTACCAAAACTGTCTTCATGTCATTGAAAAAAATGCATAAAGATGTTTCAGGCTTTTAGATCAATACTGATCATCATTACCCAATCATATTCCAACACAGCCTTCGGGAAATTCCTGGCTCTGTTCCATGTTTTCTAGAACAACAACCTGTTTCATTTCAGGCTTATTGAACACATACTTATTTTAAATTGAGAGTAATATGCCCAATTATTTCAGTAAGTAATCCTTTCATCTTGAAAATACAATTCATATATTTTTGCTTCATAGCAGGCAAATGGATTACAACATAAGAGATGGTGTGTTTGGGGTTTTTTTGTTGCCTTTTTTGTTTTAATAAATTGTTCAGAATTATGAGTAAGTTTTTACAGGAAAGGTGTTTCTGGAATCACAAGTTTTATTCCCCTGACTACTAAATCTGCCACTTAACTGAGGGCTGCATTCTTGTTTGTGAGCTTGCACAAAGTAGAGATTTGGTGCAAGGATAAGGAACATAAATAGCAATAAATAGATCTGAAAAAATAATTTTTAAAAGTGGATTTAAACATGTTTTACTCAGGAAAATAATGACTTCACAAAATCCCTTATTGTTATTGATTACATAATTGATTACAGAATAAATTACTTTTACCAACTATGATTTTAATGGCTTAGTCTTAAACCAATCATCCAGATTAAAAGGCTGATGCTAATTTCACTCTTCTATTTATCAGTTATCACAGCTTATTCACCAGTTATTAAGATACCAGTTTTATCAAAACATAATAGCCACAAAAATAGGGTAAAAGGAAGCACAGACACTTCATTTCTCAGAGCAGATCCAACATTGCTCTGCTTTCCTAAACAGCAACCTCCCTTAGCAGTTCTTTCTTTCTTTTTTGCACAGTGGTCACAGCAAAATTCCACAGGCCCCTCTACTGGCAAATTAATTCTTGCACTCTAATTAAGAGCATTTCAAGCTGATGCTTTCCCTGGCTTTGCATTCCCAGTGTGCAGAGCTGATTTTAGTTTTTGGGCTGCACACAGGCTCTCAGAGAGCACAGACCCTGCACTTCCCACTCCTGGTGTCTCCATCCAGCCACCCCTTCAGAAAGGCATTCATCCACCTGGAGTGGATAAAACCCCACAGTTTTCCAAGGATATTACAATTTCCTTTATTTGTAATTTTATTTTCATTTATTTGTTTCCCAATATCACTCAAAAGTGATACCACGTTTCACAAAGTACCATTAAGTACTAAGTTTTCTGTTGTCCCTGCAGTGATTTCTTTAGTTTGCATATAAAATCTGAATTTTGATTCATAAACAGAGTTTATACCAAGCAGATCCAGACCATTTAAATTCCAACTCTTCATTACAACGTTGCCTAGAAAACTTACACAAACTTTTATTAATTTCTACTCCAAGTTGGGTCTGAGATGCTTCCATTACCATTGCATCTCAATTCCCCTTACATTTACCACTGTACTTGCTGTTTTTCTTCAGCACTTATAAATTTAAAAAGAAAAAAAAGAATAAAAAAAAGAATTGTAAATCTTAGAAATTGCAAATTTGCAAAGTTTAATACCTAGGAACATACTCAAAACCACTGAGGTAAATCTTAGCTCAGAAAGAGCTAAAATTTTCTACAAGGGTTCCCAAGTCTTTAAATTGCTTCTGGATTTTTCTAGCTGCAAAATTTCAACAAGGGTTTCAAAGTCTTTAAATGTGAGGGGTTACTTCTGGACTTTTCTAACGTAGGAAATCAGAAATGCAGCACCTGTTCACACACAAAGGGTTTGAGTTCTTTTTTTTTGAACCACTTCATTATTTTAAATGAAAGAAAGCACCTGGATGAGTGCAAACAATGGAAGAATAATTTCAATCTCAGTTACTCACACACTAAAAATAAACATTTTGCCTGAAGTCAATCATAGAAGATTACAAATAGACACACATTCAGAACCTTCTAACTGCAGCTAATCAAGGAAATTGGAAGGGTGTGATGCCTCTCAACTAGTGAAATCAAAAGCCATAAAAAACAGATGGAAGCAGAAGATCCCATAATACAACAGTCTGAAGCACATTTTGAGTTCTCACAGACCAGCAGCTCCAGGCAGCATGAACATGTCAGGCTCTGGGGCTTTACAAACTCTGTTTGAGAAAGAAGAGGCAGTTGGTTACATGTTTTAGAAGGTTTTTTTAATTTTTTAGATTTTTGTTTTTAATTTTTGTATTTTGTTGTTTGATTTCAGGAAAATTTCCCCATGGAAAGGCTGCTCAGGGAGCTTTGGAGTGTCCCAGGAAGGGCTGGAGGTGGCACTCAGGGCTCTGGGCTGGGGACAAGGTGGGCATCAGGCTGGATGACCTTGGAGGTCTCTTCAACCCAAATGATTCTGTGATTGAATATAATTTTTCAATGATCTTAGAAAGAAATGCTTCCTTCTAGAAGTTTTCTCTTTTTAGTTTGATCTATGCTGCTTTCAGCCTGTCTCAGAGCATTCCCTCCTGTTGGTTTTTAAGCAGAAATACAGCCTGCCTTAGAGCCAGGCATCCTGGTTTGAATTAGATCATCATTAGCAGAATCCCCTTGGGAAAGCTGAATTTAATCAGGTTCAAAAAAAAAAACCACCAAAAAACCCAAAACAACTCTCTCCCTTCACATGCAGGCCAGTGATTTGCAAACCCATAAAGCTGAAAATCCAGGCAGATTTGGCCACTTCTAAAGATTTTAGATCAGGTGATTTAGACCACCTGCCTAAAAGCACCATGAATCTCTTCCATGGACAAACACTAATTGTAATAATGATAGGACAGTCAAAATGGTTAATCATTCACCCAACAGGAAAATTAAAACTAAATTCACATCTGCAAGAGCAGATTTCCCCCTAACTTCTCTGCCATTGTATAATCAGACAAATCTCCTTAGCCTTGCTTATTCTGCAGTTAAAACTATATTTTCTTTTGGGAGCAGGACATTGGACAAAAACACCTTACACTTTGCAACCTAAACTTTAGAGAAGTTATTGTACACTGAACTTCATTTGACAATATGGTGGGTTGGGGGTGGTTTTTTTGGGTTTTTTTTTTTTGTTGTTTTTTTTTTTTTTTTGTTTGGTTTGGTTTTTGCTTGTTTGTTTTTTGGTTTTGGGGCTTTTTTTAGTGTCAGGTGTCCCTAGAAAGTGCAATTATCACATCTGCCCATCCTGCCTGGTGCCCTGGCCAGGCCATCCTGTCTCTACATCATCAGCTCCTTCAGCAGTGCACTCCTGGTCCCACTGCTTTCGCATTCCATGGATTTATCCCTGCTGCACAGTCCCAGCTTTTCAGAAGCAGCTGCTCAGGGCACCCCAGGTGGTTGCAGGTGGGTCCACAGCTCATAGAACAGACATTTGGATATTTCAGGGTCAGGAGTTGCAGTTTAGCAGCAAGAAATTGGCTTTAGCAACAGCCAGCCCCACTACTGCAATATTACATGTATGGTGTGAGAAGAGAAAGAAAATGGGGATTTTTTCAGGTGTTTTTCAGCATTTACTTTGAGGAGGGAGCTGCCAGTCTGGTACAAGCTTAGTCTGAGCTCCAGATGTGACAGGACTGGGATTCACTGCTGCCTCCAGAAGTGACCAGGCTGCTGATGGATTTCTGGGTTGCCTCCCACCCTCTCCACTTGGGCTTCCCATAGAGCCCAAGGTGTATTCTAACAGCTCAGAAAGACTCAGGGAGGTGGAGAATATCCAAAACCTATTCCAGACACAGGTGTATAGGAAGAAAAGCTCCTGCAGTGAACTCTCTCCTTATTGGTTTCTTTTCCTTGGGAAAAAACCCCCCACATTTCTAAGTCAATAGGCATCAGCAAAAGGCTTTAAATTCAATACTATAATTCTAATGAAGATGAATTTATTTTTCACTTTTATAGGTTTTTTTTGATGCAATTCTGCTTCCAGTAGAAACCAATTGCCAGGAGTGTCACAAATTAGACAACTGAGAAGTAAGCAGCAAGTTTGTTAATTACTAGGATTAATTTAATGAACTTAGTCTCATTAAGCTCCATGAGCCATGCTGTCTATAGGAGTGTGTGAAGGGCCACACCAGGAAAGTCAGGAGGCAATTAGGGACACTGCTGGGAAATTTTGTGAGGGGGGAAGAGAATAACAAGGCAAATGTTACATGGAAAACAGCATTATTACTAAACAACCAATGGTGAGAATTAAAAAAAACCAAAAAGATCATTTTTGGTCCCAAAGTATATTCTCTCCTAAAGCCAGATAAGCAAATGCTTCAACTATGATGTTACTTGGCAGCCCAGGCCCCTCCTCAGGTGAGAAATTGTGTAACAAAGCTTTCCCACACCTGAATCTACTCACTGCTGACTCCTGGCTACCAGTCCTGCCTTTAGCTCTGAGGTGAAATCAGCATTCACGTAAAAGCATTGCTAAGGCACTACAATTTAATAAAATGCTACAATGCAACGTTCCTTTCAAGCCTTTTGAAATTGAAAAGATGTGAATTGATAAAATCATGAAGTACCACTTATAAAATAAACCCTACTTCTTCCTGTTAATCAAATCTACAGCAGGAAACACCAGCACCAACACAGACTCAAATCACTACAATTACACAAGAATCAAAGATAATTTTTTCCTTTTTAAACCACAAGTTACAGCCTTCAAAAACCTCAAAGCTCCAGGTGATTTGATGTGATGTACCAGAGGAATTTTAAACTTCCCCAAAATATTTAAACCCTCCCCCCCAGTATTCTCAGGAGAAATAACACCATCCATGGCATCCATCTGATGGCAACATCGAGGCGTCACAAATGGGACAGTAACAAAGGCAGTGATGCCTCTGGGAAAATCCAGCTAAGAAGAGTGAAAAAGCACTTGAAAAGCAAGGAAATAAACAATCCTGTGGGCACTGAGGTGGGAATAAGGTGCAGGAGGGAATGTTCCCAGTGCTGGAGTGGACATTCCTGCAGCCTGGGCAGAGGATTGTGATGGCACAACATTTACCTGCTGCCTGTGGAAAGGGTCACTGGAGACACACCTGTGGGAATAAATTCAGAAGGTTTTGGGAAAGCTGCAAAAGGCAGGCCTCAGAGACAGCAGAACTGTGATTAGAGCTAAGCAGTAGCTATGAGATTGGTCAGCAGAAAAATTACGTAAAAAGTAGAAAAGCAAAGACAAACAGAACAATGGTCTGTGTATTAACACATGTCTAGAGTAACTCCCTAAGAAAAGTTTATCTAGTGAGATATTAGGAAGTTTTAAGCCTAATAATGGAGCTCTGTGCATTGTGTTTTAAGGCTTACAAGTAGGTATTGTATTCAAAATAAGCAAGCATTGTTTTAACCAAAGGTACATGTGCTTAGAGTGGTTGGATGGAGCTACTGTCAATGTGCTTTTGCTTTGTGGGATTGGTCAAAAAACTTTTAAAGTGAGTTGTAACATTGAGTTCTTGGTCTGCTGCTTGGGATGTGAGCTGGTGCCATCTTCCCATTGTCATAACCATGGAATGAGAGTGATGCTGAAAAATAAAACAGCTCAAGGCACGTTCCCAGCAGTCCCATCCCATTTGTGATTTGAGACCCTGGCTGGTGATAACACCCACAGTGCACCCCAGGGAAGGGATGTGTTCTGGAGGAGCTGCACCCCAAATCACAGCAGGTTTGTCATTCATTCACAGTCTTTCATTCCCAGCCCCTCTGAGGCAATGGCCTGGAGGAGCTGGGGATGAAGGACTGGAATAGAGCCTGGGAAAGGGAGGTGGGGGGAGCTACTTTTGGGTTTGCCTCTGTTTCTCACCACCTAAATCTCCTTAAATTAATAATAAATGAATTGTCCATGAGGCTGCTTTGCCTGTGAAGGTAATGGTGAGGGATCTTGTGACCGTGTTCACAGGGGCCCGAGGATGAGGGAAGAGATGAGGATCTGACTCCATGTTTTAGAAGGTTTGATTTATTATTTTATGATATATATTATATTAAAACTATACTAAAAGAAGAGAAGATTTTATCTGAAAGCTAGCTAAGAATAGCAAAAGAAAGAATGATAACAAAAGCTTGTGTCTCAGACAGAGAGTCCGAGCCAGCTGACTGTGATTGGCCATTAATTAGAAACAACCACACGAGACCAATCACAGATGCACCTGTTGCATTCCACAGCAGCAGATAATCATTGTTTACATTTTGTTCCTGAAACATCTCAGCTTCTCAGGAGAAAAAAAATCCTAAAGAAGGGATTTTTCATAAAAGATGTCTGTGACAGGAACTCCCTGGCTTTAGCTTTTCTGGGGTGTTTCTCTCTTCTCCTTGGGGGAATTGAGAGCAGCTTCCCCAGGTCAGGCAGCACAGCATCACAGGAGGGATGAGCTGTGCCACAGGAGCAGCATTCATTCCCTGCCTGCTGAGAGCCATGCCAAATGCACTCATGGAGCCAGGGGAACACACCACAACCTTAGGACAAAGTAAGCAACTGTTCTGCTAATGTGATTTGATTAATTAGCTGTAGCAATTACTGTGTGGAAACCATGCACAAGGCCTGTATATTCCATTTCCTTTGTTATTATTTATAAAGCTCTCAGAATCCTTTGTCTTCTTCAAGGGAGAATATTTGGATGGAAGTAAAGAGGTACTTTTTCTAACTTCTCCCTCTAAATAATTAAGGCTTGATATTAATGTTTGAATATTTAACTTTTTCTATTATCTTAACTAAAATATAATTGATATTCTGTCCATCCTATACAGTTTTGAGATCTTATGGTATGGGTGTACTGACACTGATTGGGTTGAACACAGTCAGAAGTAAGAAGGTTTTTTTTTTAGCATGAACACAATAAATGAAGTAGGTGGTAGGGAATAAATCTTTAAAAAGGCTACCCTTGGGAAAGAAATGGAAATATAGCAGCATTTTCCTATTTGTCTGACATATGGTATAGATAAATGTCTGTTAGTGAAGCTGCATTAATTCCCTACAGGATATTCTTATCTGTAGCTCTGACCAGTGCACAGATATAATGATATTATATACTGATGACAAAAAATGGACAAGTTGTACTTTTGATGTTATTTACGAACTTAACTTCATAAAGTTAAATAATTTCTAATAAAAAAAACATGTTTCCCAATTTTATAGATAACTCATAATTAGCTACTCAGATGCATAAGAGCCTGGTAACTACTCTCTTTCCCATAAATTATTCTATAACTCTGTTAGATTCCAGTAGGGCTTTTAAAGTTGGGGTTTTTTAAATGTGAATCTAATTTGTTTGGAGCTGCTGCTGGATTTGTGGGTGGGATTGAGGTGGACATATCCCAAAGAGCATTATTTTTTTTTAATATTAAAAAGTAACTATTTAACAACAAAAAAAAATTAAAAAGCAAAACCAACCCTGGAACATAAAGGTGTATCTCAGAATATTTACATGGTAAGATTTGACTCTGCTTTGCCTTGAAGAAAATGCCCTTTTAGATGATTATAAAAGTTGTAAAAGTACATAAATTTTAAAGGTTTTGTGCCATAATTACTATGACAAACATATTTTCCCTCGTAGAAATACAGAACCAGTTGGGTAAACTCTTGATGATAAGACTAAAAGCTTATATTTCAAACAAGTAGGTAACATTAATGGAGTCTGCTTCAAACTAAATTTCTTTTAAGTTCTACTAAAATGCTGTGTATTTTACCAGGGCCAGCTCAGCTTGGAATTGTGGATAGGCTCCAAGACACTTTGTGTGCTCTTCCAGAACAATTTCTGAGACCTGGGAGGGGATAGAATTTGTTATTTGGGACACATCTGAACAAAATGTGACTCTGATGTTAGAGCAAAAGGTGATTTTTGGTGTTTCATCTTTGCTGTTGCACTTTCACAGTGTTCAGTAAGGAGGAAAAGCACAAAAGTAAAAATCAAATGCAATTTGGAAGAATTATATTGCTGGAGTGAAATCCTATAGCTAAAAAACAAAAAAAACCCAGAGGATTTCTGCCTGAAAATTTCTGGTCAGTGAGGCCATGAGCCCTGTGATATTTTATTCCAAGTGTATTTGTTAATGCTTTTGTGTTTGCATATATATATATATTTATTTATATTTATATCTGTGTGTGTGTGTCTATATGTATATATATGTGTGTATATATATATATATAAAAATGTATATAAATATTTTATATATATACACCCCCACTATTCCATGTTCTTCCCTCTGCCTATGCTCCTTTTCCTTATATACACTAAAAAAAGTATTAAAAAGTCACTGCATACCCTTCTGTACAAATTATAGGAACACCCTGAGTCCATCCATTCAGCTGCAATGTTATTCTTATTTTGTATGAAGTCCCCTGCCTCTAATAAAAATTAATTATCTCACACTATTCAATGAGTCATGCCCAGCCTGCTAATTGTCTCAGCAAAAGGTTGTTGTGGTGATTTATTTCTCCTCTTCCACTGCTACTCTGAAACTCAGGTGTATGGCAAATGCAGGGTCACAGAAATGTTTTTTCTGAGAAAAAATGGTGTTTGTGTACTCACAGATTTATGTATTTTGTAACAGAGCATCATTCCTACAGGCTTTGGGGGTTTGTGCACAGCTGCTGCTGCATTTCCCATCTTCCTCACCTTGTAGGAACTTCTACACCATGATTAATGCCATGATTTTTTTATAAGGGGGAAAAAAAAGCCTGTTATTTGTTGTTGCTCCAAAAATAATTACAAAATGAAATGAAAGAGTAGGAGATAACTGCTTGTTTGTTTGCATATTTTTAGTACTAACCTTCACAAAAAGCACTTCAAATCCAATATAAAGGCGTCTTATCAAACAGAAGTTACTTTCAGAAGCTCTAGTATAATTATGATTTTAAAAGTTCTAAGGCTCACGTCCTCACCTAGAACCAGAAGTCCTTAAAAGCATGGAAATGCAATTCGTAAGTAAAGTACCTACACTCTTCCTTGGTAATTAGAGATTTTTTTTTCCTGTTTGATGTTGAGCACAACTTCAAGTGAAAATGTGAGCAAAACCTTCACAGTGGTACATCCTCAGTGCTTAAGATGTGTCCCAGGAATGCTGCAAAAAGTGATGACTATGGAGAGAAAGTGTAGTTAGGATGACAGAAAACAACCCTGCAGAAATATTAATAATAACATTTATATAAGGAGCTTCAGTAAAATGACTGGGGACAAAGCTGACAAGTCCTAGATTTTAAAACATTTAAGTGGAAGTGGATGAAAAGGTTCTTAAATTACTTGGGTACTGAAATGTAGCTGAACATCCTATTAATTAATTAATTCATATATTAATTAATTGAAGGAGCTTTTAGTAGCATGCAGATTTAAAGCTGTAAAATGTCTATAGGCAAAAGCTGCCTACTCAACTGCTGAAACTGAACTCTCTGTTTGCTAATGGAGGGATGGAGAAAAATATCTGGAATTTCGAGGCTGGATTTTGAAGGAATTGAATTAATGTTTAAGTTGGTTGTTTTCCATTCCTCATGTTCCTCCAGGATGCTCTCTTAGGAACACAAATTGCTTTTGCAATGTGAAATGGTGCCTGAGATTTTAGAACATTCTGGAGTCATTAAGATAAGTAAATGAGATTGACAGAGAGACAATATTCTTTTAAGAAGAAATATCATCTTATTTTGTTAGGAGAAAAACCACCTTTTATCTAATATTTTACAGTCATTTCCATGGACACAAGCATTAATAAATGTAAGAATGTAGTAGAATTAGTGGAAAAAATGGTGACAGCTATGGAAAATAAATACCAAAATGTAGAGATGTAACAAAAAAACAGTTTGGAGTGTCCCTTCTCAAATGGAAACTCAGAAGATTATTACTCTACGACTAATCACAAGGTTTTTTGAGGTTTTTTTTTAATCTCTCTGTTTATGTATCAAAATTTTTCAATAAATTGTCCAAAAATGGAGAAAAAAATCTTTTCAGGGCTGTATTTCTGCTCCTCCATACAAGAACAGAAGGGTCTCAGATTAAATTTCTTTTTTGCTCTCTTACACATCTGTCAGGACACTATGAAAAAATTCCAGTTAATAAAAAAAAAAGGCAAAGTTCACAGGAATGGGACTGTCCAAGAAAAAAGAGAGGAACTTAATCTAAGAACAATGAATGACAAATCAATATTAACCTTCCCTTGTGCTCTTTGTGTTTGGATTTACCAAGAAAGTGGCACAGAATAAATTATTGCCTTCAAACAGGCATTTGAACCACATCTCTCCCTTTTGTTACATGTGTGTAATGATCAGTGACTTCAACTCACAGAAAAAAATCTAAGAGTAAAAAAGATTGGTGCTACTACCTTTTGCCTCCACTTCCAAAAGGATTTTTCATTTTTTACTTTAGTTTATCTTCTATCGATTTATTACTTTTAACTCCCTTTCCACAATAACACAAATAGTATTTCTCAGAAGTGTAATGATGTTTACTTCTGTAAAAATATATTAATAAACTAAATAAAGATTAATGATAGGCAAAAATCTATACTCAGATGAGATCTATTTTTCTTTTGTGAATTAGTTTTGTTACTTATACTGCAATGCAACAACCATAACTCAGAGAATGGGTTTTCAAGTTTAAAGAATTAAAATTCCTGCTTTTGATTCACACCCTTCAAACATTTCCCTATTTTAGATAGATACTATATTTCAAAAAGAAGAATTATTTTCTGATTATGAGCTAAAAAACCCTTTATGGCAGAAAATAAAAATGCCCATTAAATTCACAGGAAGGTTCTCCTTTCCAGAGAAGTTTTGCAAACATTCATATTTAGGTTCCTTTTTGCCCTATCACCTGAACTTTTCCAGGCTTCTCTCAGCTAAAACATTGAATTTTCAACATTATTCATGAATTAAGTGGGACATGAGCTCCTCTCTGGTAGGTTGTTGTTCCTGTCCTGCCTTGGCATTGACCACCCTGCCTGGCATTTGTTTCCTCACCATATTTCTTTGCCTTACAACTCATTTCTGCTTTCAAATAGTTTCCAATGGAAATCAGGGAACCTGATCTCCCCTGCACCTGCATTTACACCTCTAATTCCCAAAGTCTTCCTGCTCATGCTCACTGGGATCCAGAGCTGCTCACAGTTTATAACTTGCTGATTTGTCCTTTGTATTTTTGGGTTGAATTAGAGTAATCTTTGGAATATTTTCCTTGTATATAGAAAGTGATTTCATAAATGCCCTTTATAAATTTCAGTGAGGGATTTCCCACTTAAAGCTCTTCAAAAGAAGAATTTATAAAATATTTTGCAGCGATTTCTCTTTGATAAATGGATCCAGATGATCCATAATTAAATAATAAATCCCACAAATTTTCTTACTATAATAGCTGATAAACATGGCTATGACTTTTTGTATCCAAATTCAAACTTTGCCACATCCAAGCTTAAACTTTCTTAGCCAGTACTGTTATATATAAAAAATGAATATTCTCCTTATTTTTCCTCCTAACTTATACAGTGAATTTTTATATCTCTATTTATTCACATCTGGACCTAGGAATAGGTTTTGAATCAGGTCAACCCATACATGTGCTCCACCAGTTCTGCTTTTTCTCCAATATTTATACTATTTTTTTCCCAATCAAAGATAATAATCGCTTTAAATATACTTGATTATTATCATTGTTGCTGCCTGTTTACACCTTCCAATCAATACTATTTCTTTCATGGTGCTAAATTTTAATTTGACCATCACTGTTGGTGTTGTAGCACAACTGAAGTAATCCATTCAACTTGGGCATAAGGTAATTAACAGAGAATTAATTAGAAAAGTGTTTGCAATCTATAATCTATTCTGTTTAATTCCCTGGATGAATATCTATACTCAATTGGGAATATAAAATCCTTGAATTTTTTTCCAAAATGGAAAAAAAAATCATTTCCAAAATGATTGTGTCCTTTAAAATGTAACTTTAAAGATTCTCATGAAATATTTCTATGACAATTTTAGGAAAAATTATTTTTCCTCTCTTTAGCTGACCATTTTTGCAGCTGAACAGTATCATTGCAAAAGTCATTGCAGTTTGCTGGACAAAGAACATCAGGGAAAGTTTAATCCTTTAGCAGACAGATAACTCACTCCTCTCAATGGCTCCTCTGTCCTTTTGTCCTCTACAAAACAGCTGAGGATGTATATATACCCAGGATTTTTCTCATGCCCAGTTTTTCCAGTACATTTATTTTCACTGAGCTAGCACCAATGTCCATTCCTATTGCAATTTCAGCCACTATTACCTGACTCTGCTCAAGTCCCAACTATTCAAATCTACACACACTGAGTTTCAACAAAACTGTCCTATGCAGTCCTTGTCCCCCTGGGTTCCTTTATGTGCCTTTTCCTTTCCATGGCCAAGCTTAATTCGTGTCCACTAATGCAGCTCCAAAACAATAAACTCGAGTTAAATTTCCTTCCTTAATAGTGAACTTCTGAAGCCAAATTCTCCTGAGAAACAGCTCATTCTGCTTTGGAGTCTATTTCTGTTCCATTGGAGGAGAAGGATAAGCCTATTCTTAAACCAGTGCTCAGATAAGTTCTGACATATTTTACCCATCACCGATCAAGCACTTAATCTAATTAGCTCTGTAATGAACTACTCAATTGCAAAGCTACAGGTAAGCTGCTTTTTTCTTTTTTCTTTTTTTGTAACTCCTCAACAGGAAACCTTTGAAAAAATTTACCTCACAAGTAACAAAATTAACAAAATTACCTTTCCCCCCTCTTTTCCTTCCCATAGGGATGAGGGTGTCCTGGTGTGTGCAGATCCAGGTTTAGCTGCCCCTCTGCCCTTCCACGAGCCCCTCCATGTGCAGGATGAGGGAGCTGTGTGTCTCTTCCTCCAAACAGGGGCACACAGGAGTTATAAATTAGATTAAAATGGACAGGATAAACAGCAGTATTCTTTGCTAGCTCTTGAATGGGGCAGTGAAATGTTATGTGCCATCATTCAGAGCTGGCATTTGATGTTCCTCATGGAGGGCTCTGCAAAGGACTTGACTCCTCAGCTCCCTCCAAAATTGTCACAGACATCTTTTATGAAAAATCCTTTCCTTAGGATTTTTCCTCCTGAGAAGCTGAGAGGCCTCAGGAACAAAATGTAAACAATGGTTATCTGCTGCTGTGGAATGAAACAGGTGCATCTGTGATTGGCCCATGTTGGATGTTTCTAATTAATGGCCAATCACAGTCAGCTGGCTCAGATGGAGGGTCCGAGCCACAAACCTTTGTAATCATTCTTTGCTATTCTATTCTTAGCTAGCCTTCTGATGAAATTCTTTCTTCTATTCTTTTAGTACAGTTTTAATGTAATATATATCATAAAATAATAAATCAGCCTTCTGAAACATGGAGTCAGATCCTCGTCTCTTCCCTCATCCTAAGACCTCTGCGAACACGGTCACACAAAATCAGCTTTTTTTGTCGTACCTTTATCCCAGCCCACAGGACCAGCAAGAGCAACGAGCAGGGATAAAATTCCAAGCTCCACACTTCAGTGGAAGCCCATTAAACTGCAGCACACAAGTCAGGCTTTACCAGCTCATGGAAATCGTGTCTTGCAAAGCAGACCTGGCTTGCCCAAGGGGTGTTGGGTGGGATGGGTGCTGGAGGAGCTGCCAGGAGCACTCCTGGAGGGCTCTGGCTGTGCACACCCACCCTGACTGACACACGGAGGCAGCAGCTCCTCTGCAGAACCCTGGCAGTCAATTTATTTCTAATAAAAACATAAGTAATTGTGAGAATCTCCAGCTTCTAGGAAAGTTGAAGAGAACTCAGAAATCCTGAGGAGCAGGCTATTTAAAATTCTAAACATGAGTTTCAGAGTCTGACTTCTGACTCTTTTTTAAATACAATATTTTTTCGACTACTAAAAACCCTGCCCAAGCCAGCAGGCTGGAGGAATATTATTTAGGTGATTAATACCATGGCACAGTGCAGGGAGCCAGTCAAAGGCAGCTACAAAGCGCACGACCTGCTTAACAAGGAGCCACAGGCAAGCTTTGAGCACAAATCCCCTAATCCTATTGATCCTGCTTCTGGAAAAAGGGAATCTCTTGTGTGCCACAGAAGGGTGACAATATCCACTAAGTGCCCACGGCAGGCAGGGTGTGCTTCAGGGAACTTAATCACAGAAGTCATTACTCGAAAAATCACTTCTGTCAATACTGCAGCCACATCCTCCCTGACTGCTGCTCTTAGAGATGCTGTCAATCTTCCCGTGTGATTTTGTGAAACAAATAAATTCCAACTCATTTAAAGGTGCTATTATCTCTGCTGACAACGTTACCCCATTCAGGAGCAGCAGAAATAGGAAAATAAAACTTATTTCAATCCTTTTGTTTGCCAGTCTCTCAGGCTCCCAACAGAAAAGGTTTCAGCCTAGAATTGTAGTCTGCATTCAAACATGTTCTCACAGACATAAGTCTGCTCTTAGCATTCAACAAGGAGTATAATTCTATAATAAATAAATAAAAAAAAGATTTTTTATTCTTTATAGACACAATTATCTTTGAAAGCAGGCACTCCATTCATACAGCCTACCTGACATGCTAGAACAACCTGTTTGGATAATTTTTCTGTAGATTTTTCCACCTGGATTTACACATTCCCCAAAAGAATGTAAATTATCCTCCCTAAAGTGATTGTTATTACTCATGTCAGAGATTAGTATTGTTTTACATACTTTGATATATCACTCAAACCACAAAGTCATTAAAAAAATTATTGTTGATTCTGATTTGATTAAAAGTGTGTTCAAAAACATCTCCCTTTGTGAGAAGAGTTGTAGCAAAAGCTTTTATCCACCTGTGCTGCTATTTTTGTCAGAACTGGAGCACTAAAAATGCTTATTGTAAAAGAGGCTGAAATTACTGTACTAATGGCAATTTTGATTTTTATTCTGGTTCAATTGGTAATGTATCAGCAATAATCAAAATTCTTAGGTGGCTGTTTCAGAAAAGAAGAGTTTTAGTTTATGGAGGAAATGCAGGGAAGAGACTGTAAGTGCATTCTGGCCCTTGAGTAACAAGTCACAATTATCTAGTGTTGTCATAACACTGTGGAAGCAAGAAATTTTGATTTTGAAAATCATAAAATGTCATTAGCTCCCTAACTCTCAGAGAAAATAATCTGCCCCTGTGTTTCACAATCTTTTTTTTTTTTTGGTATGAAAGTCAAGATGGGGGTAAAAAAATAAAATAAAATAAACCCTTTGACCTTTCATGTCTATCTTGACAATGAACACACACACCCCAAAAACAAGTGTAAAAAATGTACTAATGATGAGGTATTTGTTCTGCCACATATACAGTGAGTAATTATTTGAATATCCAGAAAAGAAATTGAGCAATTAATTATTCCTACTTACTGTCCTGGAAAGAACAGAGAATCATAAAAAATAAGGAAAGGAAAAATGTGAGATGAGGATTCATCTGTTTCTTGACTCAAGGCACAATCAATGAGTGCCAGGCAACAACATAAAATATTAGTAAAACTGCACAAGGAGAATTATTGCTCTTCTTGTTGGTGCATGTTCTTTTTTACCTTGCATTAATTTTCCCTGTAATTAAATCAAATAGAAAATGCAGAAAATTTTTCTGCTTGATACAGTGGAATGAGGAAAGTTCAGTTGCAGGAATGGCAGAGAAATGGCTGCAAAGGAAGGTGTTGTAGGTATGGGTTTTACACACTGAGAGAAACAGATGGGCCCACAAGAAAATGCCTGACATGAGGCAGAGACTGTGGGACACTAGGCTGCAGGAATATCATCCTGCTCCAGAAGATGGGAGATTATAGAAGAAATGGAAATTTTCTATGAGACCTTGCTATTCTTGGTGTGGGTGCATGTGTATAGTTCATGTGTGTGTGTATATATATATTTATATATATATAAATATGTAATGTCAAAGAATTACAGAATCACAGAATCCTTCCGGTTGGAGAAGACCTCTGAGGTCAAGTCCAGCTGTTCCCCACCACTGCCCCATGCCCCAAGTGCCACTCCTACATGTCTTTGAACCCCTCTAGGGACCCCAACACTTCCTGGGCAGCCTGTGCCAGTCCTTGACAACCCTTTTGGTGATGGGATTTTTCCAGATACCCAAACTAAACCTCCTGAGACCATTCTTTCTTGTCCTATCACACTTGTAATTGGGAGAAGAGCCTGATCCCCACCTGGCTACCACCTCCTGTCAGGGACTTTTATCATCCTGCCCTGGAAGCTCTCATTTGCAGGACTCAGATGTACAGACACAAAACCCAATCAGCCATTTCAGCCTCAGTGAAGAGGCACCAGCAGCTTGATCCAGTGAATCACACATGATCCCAATATTCACCAACACTGCTGGTAATAAAGAGATGTTACTGCTTGGAAGATAGAAATCCAAAATGCACAAGCAATGGATCAGGAATGCTCAACAGCACAAGAGAGGCAAACAGCTTGGAGATACCTTTCCCATGATTTTAATTTTGCACATGAATTAATTATGTAGCCTTTTCTCCTACATTTCTTTATTTCTATATTTCTTTTATAATTACCCTGCTGATTACTTAAATGTGTCATACTGCATTACAACATCCTTGAATCACAGAACCATAGAATCATTAAGGTTGGAAAGGATCTCTAAGATCATGGAGTTACCATCAATAATGGATCATTTTCACTGCCCTTGACACAAGGTTGGAACTAGATGATCTTAAAGGTCCTTTCCAACCCAAACCATTCTGAGATTCTGGAAATTACGCCAGAAGATGCACTGCAAATAGAAATTAAATCTTGCAAAACATTAAAGTTTGATATATAAGGGGCATTCTAATAAAGTTTGAATACAAGGATGATTCTAGAGATGTATTCAAAAAGGTCATGAAAAAGAGCCAGAAATTTGCTTGGAAATTTGGATGAAAACTCACAGCTTTGTTTTTGCACTGTTCACTCACTCTAAGTACTAACAACTTGGGAAATCTGGCTGTGCCACTGAGGCTACTGTCAGGGCCTTGGAGGAGTTCCACAAAAACTCCAGTGCCTAAAGGAGGTTATTAGTTTAACATCCTGTTGGATAAGCAGCACCTTCATTGCCCTCTAATGCCAGGGTGAGACTCTCTTCAGACCTAAAAATCACTGAATCAGACTTAAAAATCACTGAATCACAAAAGACTGCTTTGGGTTTGAAGGGCCCTGAAAGATCATCTTTTTCCAACCCCCTGCCATGGCAGGGACACCTCCCACTGTCCCAGGCTGCTCCAGCCCCAGTGTCCAGCCTGGCCTTGGGCACTGCCAGGGATGCAGGGGCAGCCCCAGCTGCTCTGGGCACCCTGTGCCAGGGCCTGCCCACCCTGCCAGGGAACAATCCATCATCTCATTTTGCGCTGCTTTGGTTGTGTTTTGTTTTTTTCTTGTTACCAGACTGTCCCAGAGGAGTCAGCCCTTTCTGTGCACATTTAGAGGCTCTTTGGAAGCTGTTCATTGGATGGATTCATGGATTCTGACTGTACAGTAATAACTTCTGTGTCAGCACTGAACTGCTTTTGAAAACTCTATTTGTAAGTCCCTTCTACTAAACCCAAAGCAACTGTACTAAGGTAAAGGAAACAGAATAGGAAATGCATGGATTTCAGGTTTCATTTTCCCTTCTATTTCATTTTCAAAGGATCACTCCTTTACTTAGTCTTTCTAAAGTAAGCTTCACCATGAGTGGAATTTCCAGAGGAGTTATAAACTCTTGAAAAATGGGGTTTATAACAGAAATGTTGACAGTTGGCTCTTAAGAGTAGAAGAGTTACCAAGCACTGCTGTAATATAGTAGTGTCTAACTACTGTAATTCTGGTGAAAAGTTACCGTAATGTGACTCCCTATCTATACCAGGCCACACCATTTCTCTTCTTTATGGTCCTCATTATGGTAAGGAAAATACATGTGCCCCTAGAGAGAGCTGCCAAAAGAGGTTCTAAGCACTTCTCAGCTGAGTTTCCTTTCCATCACTGCCTGGATATAAGGCTAGGAGATCTAATGTGATTACTGTAATGAGAAACACTATCAATCCTCCCCAGAAAATGAACACTTAGGTGTGGGCCAGAATTCTAACAGAAGTTAATCTGTGGTGCCTTTTCCCTTGAAGGATTCCTGGGTGTTTTAATGAAGTGTCCCTGGGCAACAGTCACTCATCCCAAAAATCAGAGCTCCCTGCAGGATGGACAAAGCTTCCTTTTTCCATCCTCTGGGCTGTGACTCTCTCCATGCTCGCAGGGGAGAAGGCAAACAGAAAGCAGGTTCTCAGCTGAACACAGAGAACATATTCCTAAAATTCACTACTAAGTGGCAGGCACAACAGTTTTGCATCAAATGGTCTCCAGATACTTCCTATAGGTACATCAAATAATTC
Source organism: Geospiza fortis (assembly GCF_000277835.1). Taxonomy (NCBI): domain Eukaryota; kingdom Metazoa; phylum Chordata; class Aves; order Passeriformes; family Thraupidae; genus Geospiza; species Geospiza fortis. Next base: position 770,021 of record NW_005054519.1, read on the forward strand.
TTTACAGTGAGCCAATGGCATATTCACTTTTATTAGAAAACAGAATTCCTGGTGTTTATGCTATTATTCTTTTCTGGAACAGCACCACAACCTCTGTTCCAATTGTTCAGTTGCTTTTGATATTTTTTCTGCTAGGAAGGAGTGAAAGGATGCAGATATTATTTTGAAAAAAATAAAATTAAAAGTGTTTATTTAAGGAAAAATATTTTTATATTAATTTTTCAAATACTGTTAGGCATTCTTTCTTCACACTTGCATTTTTCTAGTGTGAAATTAGAGATTTTTGATGTAGTGTTTGTGTTCATGAATACTATGTGTTTATGTGTGTTAGAGGGAGAGAGAATTTATGCACATAAACTGTCATTTCAAGGTCAGGTTGTGAAATGCAATTGCTATTAATGACAGTAAACAACAGAGGTGGATAAATATGGGTAGCTTTTAGCAGATGAGCAGCTTAGACCATTGCTTAATATTTTTTAGAACAGACAAAAGTTTTTTGATATGCAGTGGAAAACAGTAGCAAAGGCAGAGCAAAGTCAAAGCTATAATCAGAATGTACTGTGATTAAAAAAAGAATAAATCAGATGGATATAGGAGATTATGACCATCTGTATATTTTTGCCTCACACATCACTCCCACACCGGCTTGAGGCCCCCAGAAAAATCTCATTCCCAACATATTTGCCTAGGAACACATTCCCTGTGCACTTCCATAGCAGAGAACAGGCAGCTCCAAGGAGGCTGGTCACTGTTAACAGCCAGAAAAAAAGGAATTACTAGGGGGGGATGGAAGATGCCTTTCACCCACAGCACATCACCTGGGAAAATCCCCTCTTGTACCAGGGAAAACTTCCCTGAGTCCCCCTGCAGCTCACTGCCCTGCGAGGTCCAGCACAGCTGGTAACACCTGCCCAGCCCCCAGGCCTTCCTGTCCAACACAGAACCTGAGAAATTGCTGCACAATTAGAGTGACATGGAAGAATAATGCTAATTATATACATGTTAATGTTAATTGTATTGGTACAGAAGATTCATTGGTTTTTCTTCTGGCTGAGAATAAATTTTTGCCTATACTAAAGCAAAGACCACTGTTTATTTTATTTTGTCTAGCTCTGGAAAAGGAGTTAAAAGTGACCTAACTCTGTCTTTCCATCCAATTGATGGTGCTGTTACCAAAATACAAATGACATTGTGAACAAAAGTATATGAAATCCACAACTTTACTCATAGAAAATATGGTGAATAACACATTCATTTTCTCAGGGTGTACTTTCGGTACAAAAGCTACACCATTCTGTCATTCTGGTGTTCCCTGCATTTTCAATTGAGCGCAGCAATTTTTATCCCCCTTCCTAATGACCAAATCTTTTAATCTTTCCTTAAATTGCAAAGCAATGTAACACAGCCAGTGAGGTCACTTACCTAATTAGGATGAATCATCTAACAAAGTTTGTCAGATCAGCATTTTGAGGGCAGGATTTGAATTTTTGCCAGAAAAGGAAGGACTCTGCAGATTTCACACCCTGATCTTCGACAACTCAAAACTTTGAGAACTCTCCCATTGACCCTCTCCTTCCTCCACAAGATTAAACCACAAACATTGGGGTTATGTCTGCATTTGGGGGAGTATCAGTGACCAGCTAAAAGTACTGAAGATATGAGGCTAAATAATGCCAGGAGGGCACAGCAGTGGTACAGGCAAATAGATTATCTAAGCAGGATGTATTATGCAGCTGAACCAGGGAGCTTATGGTGGAAACCATGCTGTAATAAACACTATTTAATCAGCCAGAATTAATACAAGGTAATGTACACATGCACAGCATAATGGGATCTTGCAGAGATTTTAAAAAAAATTAAAATGAACAATTGTTGTGGTTCCTAGAAATAAAATTAATTTCCCATAGACTTTTCTATAGCAAGAAGAAAACAATCAAGTACTTAAATTACTGAGAACTTGGTATGAAGGCCCACATAAAGAGTTGTTGCTTTGAAATAAAACCATGAAAAAATATTTTTAGATCTTGGGTACTTTACATTTATCAATAAATATTTTATGAAGTTTCACCAGAGAAGTTATTTAAACATTGGATAAGCCTGAATAATTAGTCTGGAGCACATATCACAAATAAACAGGTTACTTGGGAAAAAAAAAACAAAAAAACAAAAAAATGCCAGGCTTGCCTAAGACACAAAATGAGGAGCTGAGATGAGGCACTGAAATGGCATTAACCTTGATTAAGGTTACTGCCTAAAACTGATCGTCAACACAGGATCCTTCAATGCATTACCCTTATTCCTGTTCTTATCGTTCATCTTAATCTGAATGGAATTTTAATGGACTTTTAAAAAACACATTAATAATTACATGGAAAAAGGAAGTGTCAGAATCAGATGTAAGTTCTTCACATGGTAATTTTCTCTTCATTCCATTCTCCCCTCTGTAGTGGCTTTATTCCATTAAAGCAGGCCTTGTCCATAACTGTCAGCTGCTGTACAACAATTTCAGGCAGAGTTTTTTGGGTCACTCAGCTTTGACCATCTTGGATCTTGTTGTTTTGTGTGAAGGCTGGGCTCTGACAGGCTGACATGATTGCTGCTGCCTTTTCTTCTGCCTCTTTTGAGCTTCTCTGCACGAGACAGAGCTTGGAGCCCCTGCCCTGGTGGCACAGCCTGACACAGCCCATCCTATCAGAGCCTGACCACCCTCCCTGCCAGGCTCGGGGGATCAGTGGAGGCATGGATTTGGCAGCATCTGCTCAGGGTAATGGAATTAAAAACATCTAGGGATATGTTCCTTCTCTTCCAACACTCCTGGGTGCTCCTCTGCTACCCAGAGCCTGGCTGGAGACCTGGTTCATCTCAGTGCTTTAGAGTGCAAAGGGGTAAATATGTAGAGGCACACAAAGCTCAAACTGCATTCCAAACCTGCCCAGCAAGGCCCAAGCACCACCCTGTGTGCTCAGTGCTTTGTGACACTGCCCCACTGCTCTGTTTTCCATCCCAGCGGCATTGCCAAACCCAGCTCTGGCTGTGCCACCCACCATGGGACAGCACACGCTGGATTCCTTGGAGCTGTGCTCCTGCTGATGCCTTGGGAAGGCTGCCCTAGAGCAGAAGCTGGACAGAGTTACAGAATGAAGTAGGGATTTACTGAAAGTCCTTCATGGATCCACCTTGGGCAGCACAAGAGCCCAGTCAGGTCAAAATGCATGACCAGGCACGGGGTCTCTCCCTTTTATAAGCTCTGCTCCATTTCCATATTGGAGTTAATTGTCCAATTACAGTTTTAGCCCATGCAGTCCCATCCTTCTTGTTTTTCTCTCTTCAGCCCACATTGTTTGTGCTCTTGGGCCTTTGTTGTGGTATTTTCTGGGGTCCCCTGTGGCAGGAAGGAATGATGAATCTGACTCCTTATTCTTAGAAGGCTAATTTATTATTTTATGATATTATATTAAAGAATGCTATACTAAACTATACTAAAGAATAGAGAACAGATACTTACAGAAGGCTTAACAAGACACTAATGAAAAACTCCTGATTCTCTCCAGAGCCCCAACACAGCCTGACCGTGATTGGTCATTAAGTAAAAGCAATTCACATGTTGGATAAACAATTTCCAACCACATTCCAAAACAGCAAAACACAGGAGAAGCAAATGAGATGATGTTGTTTTTCTTTTTCTCTGAGGCTTCTCAACTTCCCAGGAGAAGAAATCCTGGTAAAGGGATTTTTCCAGAAAATATGACAGTCACAATTTGTCCTTGGTCCCCCCCAGCTGGAGAAGGAATTGTTTTGTCTCCCTGCTCTGTAAAGAGAGCTCACAATCCGCTAATATGAAGCCCAGACCCACACACCAAAGCAGCACTGCGCTGCATTAGATGCAACCAGTAATGAATATTTAGTCCATGAGACCAAACAAAAACTGGTCTGAAATAAGCCTTGAAATTCCCCTAACGTGGGTAAGCTCTTAGCACCAACCATTTTAGCACCAATCATTTGGCTTTGCAGACATGGTCTTGTGTCACACTACTTGATATTGTAGGTATAGAAAACGTGTGGCTACTGCTGTGCATCAAAAAGGGAAAGAAAATCTGAAAGCAGGAGTAAAAGTACAGAAAAAATAAAAGGGTTGTAATAAAAGATATACTGTTACGTTGCATCAAAATAATTTTCAGGCAATGGACACTAATGGAAAAAAGATGAGAAATAAATTACTAAATATTTTTTAACATAACAGTCAAGGACTTTAGCACTTTTCTTGATGACTAACTTACATGAGCAGGATCATCTATGACTTTGAAAGTATATTAACTTTTAGAAATATGCAAAACATTGATTTTTTAGTGTTTGAGCAACCACACAGCTGCTGCACAGAAACTGCACATGAGCTTCCTGACAGCTAAAAAATGGCAAAGTTTTTTTGCAGACCTAGAACTGTAACTGCTTTGTTTTTGTTGTTTAACTGTAGCTCACTAGTGCCTAGAGGCCATAAAAGAGAAGATACAAGACTATTTTAGAAACACCACACAAGCCCCATGCCACAGGGTATTCAGTGGCAGAGAGTTCCAGGTCAACTCACTGCAAATCCCAAATCTGCATTCACATGGGGCTCTGGGACTGATGGGCCACAGACATGACCTAAATGAAAAAGTAGGGTATATAGGTCAGTCCACACCTCAGCATTGTCCTTCTCAGAGAAAAGGTGCAGTTGTGGTTGAACTGTGACCAAATTTTAATCATAAAGCTTGTTGAGAATGATACCATTGGATCCAGAATAGAAAGTCATTGGTAACTAGATGGTGAAAATGCTGCTTTTTATAATATAAGCAAGGAAAAATGATAGCTATGTTTTTCAACAAATATTGCCTTCCAGGACTGATATAATCTAGTTTTATATTTACTCTGCAAACCTCACAGGCCACTTCAGAAGAGGCCCAAGCAGAACTCTTGCACTGATCATCACTTTTGCACCAGCAGATGGGAAAGCAGGAATTCCAAACAAGATTCCTCAGTGGAAAAACCTGTGTTGAAGTCCAGTAACAACAAAAGGCCAGTGTTACAGTAAGGGGGAATTGTTCTATTTCTGCATCCAGAATTTTCACCTGCATGTAGCTAAAATCCCTTGCTGTAAACATTTGCAGCACTGTAATACCACAAACACTGTAGGCTTGCCAGTTGTTGATAAAAAGGAAAGACGGGACTGAGGACATGCTAATTGTAGTACTAGTGAAGAAATCAAGCAGTGAAAAAATTGGGTTTGACTTTGTGATGAATAGTGACTTCTTAAACACTGGCAGGATTACAAAAATAGTACAGCAAATTGGGCATATTATTACAAAATATAAGGCTTTCTCTGAGCAGCTAACTGATTGTATGTGACTCTCTTTTATGAACAGAGTGTAAAAGCTATTAGAAAAAAAAATGAAGCATTTTAAAAACAGCCAGAAAGGGAAAAAAGTATATAACCTTTTTTTTTTTGCAAGTACTTCTTCTAGAAACATATTTAAACATCTGTAATAGATGGATATGGAAATAACTTTTTTTTAATTGTCCTATTCTGCCAAAAAAAACTCATACCTCTGCTAATGAATTTCACAAAAAACTGAAACATCATTTTATTCTTTCTTTAGCCCTGAAAATAGGACATAAGCAGAATAGTCACTTTGCTGGTCCTCCTCACAAAAAATAATTTAATCCAATTTTTTTTCCCTCATCTTAAATAAAAGGAAGAGAATTAGTTCTTAACTTACGCAAAGTCTGAACAAATACTGTAATCAAGAAATTCGGTCTTGTTTTTCTCTCAGAAATCTTTGAATAGAGCATAGATTTAAACTTTAAAGCATCTTGATGACATACTTAACATAAGTATTTGGTTTGTGGCTTGTTAGTCTTGTTTTGGCTTTAGAATTTTGAGATGTATTGCTTAGATGCGATTATCCATTACCTCTGGCCTATAGGAAAGTGGCTGAAGGAGTGAAAATTAAGATGCATGCAGTAAGAGCAAGAAGTAGATCCCAAGTTCATAACAAATTAAGACCTGATTTGTATTTTTTACTGCTGGTTTTGTTTAGGGGTTTGTTCCTTTGTTTGTTGGTTTGGGTTTTTTTTTTGGTGTCTAGCCTTTCAGCTCCTAGTGCTGACATTCCTGGGACTGTTTGATCCTTGTCAGCATGGCAAAGGCACAGGTCTCTCTGGCTACCAGGGCAGGATGTGCAGCCCTGCAGGATGGTCAGCCCAGGGTGCTCTGGGCTCCCTGATCCCCAGAGCATCTCTGGCACATCTTAAGAAAACCCTGACTGAAATGCCAAGGGGGAAGCTCAGGACCTGAGAACAGTCTGAAGAAGGCTCCAGTGGAGCAGCACTCCCCTGAACTGCATTTTGTGTCATGTGAGGGAAGAGAGAGCTCATCAGAAAGAGAAGAGGCTTTGTCAGACATTTCAGGTGAGTACAGAATCCTCCCTGCCCCTGAGCCTGAGCGAAATCTCCCAGCAAGGGCTAAAACCTTACCTGAGAGCTGTGGGCTCCTGAAAAGGAAGCAGGAA
>NW_005054519.1:776575-779222 GCF_000277835.1 Geospiza fortis
CCTGGGGTGACTCTGGACCCCTCTCCATCCTCACCTCATGAGCAGGAACAGATCAATCATCCCTTTATGGATCCCCCCAACTCGTGGGAGTACCTGTGCCACAGAACCACTTGGGAACTCCATTCCCAGGCACCTTGAATGTTACTCTTGAGGATGGAGCATGATCCAGGCAAGCTGTGGGTATGAATGAGACCATCAATGAGCCTCAGCCCCCTAAACCACATTGCTGAGCACAGTCCAGGCAAAGGAGGAGCTCCCAGAACACACTGGTGGTCAATACAGCCAGGACTCTGCCAGCATGGAGAGCTCATCCCTAGAGACTGGACATGCCTGAAGCACAAAGGAATGATGTGCTACAGTAATGGAGACTTTGCTTCTTTTCTGCCAGGGTTAGGATTAAATCCTGAGATGGTATTTCTTGTTGAGACTCAGATGTTTATTAGTTCTTATCTATGTTACAGTCTCTCAAACCCTGAGTTCTACAGCACTTCACTCTAACAAACTAAAAATGGAGCCCCATCTCTCTCTACAAGGCCTTGTAAGGATAAACTGTCCAATTAAGAAATGACACCTGAATTATTTTCACTTTTAACCCTATAACCAACCACCTGTGCCCTGCAATGTGGACTTTTTATCCAATTACAAAGCCACCCAAACCCATGGAGAAGAAGGTAAAGAAGGACCAGCCACAGCCCTGAAAACCTTCATCTTGCTTTATATATATTACTATATTCTAAACACTTAAACTCTAAGTTTTCCACCCTGTGATATCACACACTTCTATTCAAACTCCACATCCACAATCCCAGTTCTATCATTCCATTTCGGAAGCTTCTCTACAGCCTCAGGTCAATGCAGTGTTCTCCTTGGGGGTCAGTGCCTGGCAGCACAGAAAGTCTGAAATTCTCAGTAATCAGGGTTCCAACACTACAGGATTATGAGAACCCTGTTGAGGAGCACTGGGATAAACTGGGTGTGCTGGCAATGGCTCTGACCCAAGTGGAATGTCTCACGTTCAGAACACAGTGATAATGCCACTACTGATTGTCACGTTCATATTCTCTGAAAAATCCCTTTGCACAGGATTCTTCTCCTGGAAAGCTGAGAAGCCTCAGAGAAAAATGAAAACAATTCTTATCTCATTTGCTTCTCCTGTGTTGTGCTCATGTGGAATGTTCTCATTGGATTCTGCTGGGAGTTGTTTTCACTCTTTGGCCAATCAGGGCCAAGCTGTGTCAGGACTCTGGAGAGAGTCAGAAGTTTTCATTATTATCCTTTTAGCATTAAGTATCTCTTCTCTATTCTTTAATACAGTTTAGTATAGTATTCCTTAATATAATATAGTATCATAAAATAATAAATTAGCCTTCTGAGAACATGGAGTCAGATTCATCATTCCTCCCTTCACCACGAGGCACCCTGCAAATACAATAACTGATGATCTACAAGCTCACAGGCCACCTCAGCAGCAGTGGCTGTTATGGGCACATCAGTGCCAGACTGCTTTTGCCACGGATTTATGGGATTTATTATTTGTGGGAAGCCCATTGACTGCTGGATTAGGATGGAGCCTGGAAACAAAAATCCAATATCTCCCCATGCTGTGAGCAGAGACTGAACTGAAACAACTCCATGGTGCTGATCAGTGTCTGGGTATTTTACTTTATGTGGTTTGAAATGAAATAGGTGTTCCATAGTTAAATGTACTCATTCTGTCAAGACCACTCCAGCTTCAATTTTTCCTTCATGACTGTAAAAAGATCCAATTTCCACTGTGAAGTCTGGAAAATTATATCAACTATCAGGGTAGAATTAGACCTGATAGAAGCTCGGTGATCTTAAAAAGTATGAGATATATCCATTTTTCATTGTAAGAAGATTTTAGCTTTCCACTGGGCTTATTAATTTTTGCACTTTTTGTATTGTAGTCTACCCTTTTTTTATAAATAATGCTAAAAACAAGACCTTTATTCATTTTTGATGCATTTTTTTAGCTTCCTGATGAATTTAATTTTTTTTTTTTTTTAATAAAATGAACAGCAATATAAAGAATGGAAAAATCCACAGTACCCCATTCAGAGGCAAAGAAAAGAGTAAATACATTCATTGCTTTCCTCAGAAGAAATGTATTGTGCAGCTGCTGTGGAATACAATATTGAGATGAAAATGAAGCTGCAATGGAAATGGAATGAGAAATAGGTATTTGCTTCTGGGTGAGCGCAACAAACCTATCAGCTACACAGTTAAAATCAGCAGCCCCATCTCCCCAATTCCTGATGACTAAATAAACCACAGGTAAAAGGACAAGGGAATAAGACAGAAGGAAAGGAGGGAAATGAAGCTGCCAAATGAAAGAGAAGTGTTTCTGCAAAGGTCAGTAAGGGATAAGATTAGTTTGGAGTAAGCCAGTCCTACAGTGTAATTTGCAATATTTTCAAACACTTCAGAATAAGCATTCCTTGCTATTTTTAATATGGGCTTTGAGCCATGACTATCTAAATGGAGAGAGGAGGCATTAAAAGTTCATAGGGCTTGATATTGCCTGTAAAGAGGAAGCCCCTACAGAATTTTATTTTATTAGTAACCTTTATTAGCCTTGTAGCCAGTGCTGATTAAAGTATTTTGGCATATCTGTCAGCAGCAGGAA
>NW_005054519.1:779232-827011 GCF_000277835.1 Geospiza fortis
AATGCATGGGGATTATTAGCAACTGCATTTAAAAGTCTAAGAGCCAAGAGGTAGAGCCACAAGCCTGGAATACTAATTCCCATTTTATTCAGTGTAAACAGTCAAAGGATGGATAATAGCTTACTTGTCTCCTTTTATTGGCATGTTTATTTGTCCTTTTGCTCTTCCCTCTCACCGTGTAACTAAGACAGCAGAAAATAATACAAAATATGAGGCACTTACAAGCCTGGGTCAAATTGATTTCAGTGCAGAATATCCAAATTTGGCTGGTCAAACATAACTTCTACCCCTATAGACTAATGACTTCATTGGAATATATAAGCTCAAGCTGCTCACGGGCAGATATGGACTAAATACTTCTGGGAAAAGTGTATTCAGCAGAGGATGCCTTTTAGAGTTCTGTCTGTAGACATATTCCAGGTCTTCACTGAAATATTCTGTTTATCATGTGAGGAATCTTTTGTAGGCATAACTTCCATCCCAGCTGACTCCAATTTCTTCACTGAGAATATTCACAATTCAAATTGAGCTGTATAAACAGCTGAGTCACACTGCATTCTTTTATCTTGGGACTTAATAAATTACTTATTACTTTAAAAAAATTTAACCCAAATCATTTTTATGATGCCCAAAGCATTTTTTTTCCTTGACTCTGCTGCAATTACAGCAAAAGCCTGTTTTGGTCAATATTCAAATTAATGGATTTTATTTAATGTAAATCCAAGGAAAACATTAATTCTAATATCAACAATCTGGTTTGAATTAAACTCCATTGGAAATGGATAAATGTTTATGGACAATACCTTTAACATTTATGATGCTCCACTCATTGCCGCATTTCCAAAAGTTCTGAGACAAGGTAGGCAAAATTAGCCAGAGCTCTACTGCTGAGTAAGGAAAACAATCTGAGCACAGTTCAAGTGATAGGATCTCTTTGTTGGTGTAGATCACAGTGAAAAGTCTTGGAAAGGTTTATCTTTCCTCCCTATGACAGAAAAGTTCTTCTGCCTGGCACAGAACTAAAGCCAGAGAATCATAAACCAGAGCTGAGAATTATTTAAAAGAACAAAGAGAAGGTTTCTACCCAAGACAAGCCTCAACTGTAAATGGTGACTCAAGATCACCAATGATAGTTTTGCATTTTTTTTGCTAGAAAACCTTCTGTGAGGCTGAGCATGAAATTGTGGCAAAAGGAACTCAAAGTTTCAAGTGAGTAATCTTTAATGCCCTCTTTTAAAATAACACAGATAAGAAATAATCATAGGTATGACTGTAACATTTTTTGTGGACTCTATATAAATATTATGTACTCATGATTAATTTAATCAATTAATATGATGATTTAGCAAGGTATAGATTAAAATTTTAATAAGCATACTAGAAAATGCCTCTGAAGGTAATTAAAAAGCTGAGCTTTGTCTTCCAAAGTGCTTGTGTAACTGACTGCTCTATTTCTGAAACTGTTGTGTAATCTAAAGCTGACAGTCTTGCCCAGTTTAAAATTTGTATGAATGAATGTATTTGCCTCTAAATATTTGGTAATAAGCCACGGTAATTTAGCATGCTTTGCTTCTTGATCGCTTAATGAGTTTAGCATGTCTGTCTGTAATACTTGCAATTCCCATGTAAAGTTGTATTTCACTGTATTCCTGTGGTTAAATATTATTTGTTCTCTGGACTGCAAGAGCCCCAGAAGCCTCTGGCTCTGAAGAAATGCTCGTGCACCCCACTGGGAGTGGGATCAGTGCCTGGCATCCACCACCCAGACCAGAACAGGCAGCCCCAACAAGCCCCCTGGCAGTACCTGCAGATATTGGATCTCACTTCCTAAACCTGCCATTAGAATTAATAGAATGAATCACTATTATTTCTCTACTAAAGCAAAAAGGACTTGAATCCAATTTCCCCAGTGCTTTCCAGCCCTCTGCAGAACACATATTATGCTATCTTAATATGGATTACTGTGATTTTTCTGCTCTTGCTAAAGAGAGCCATCTGTATTCCACTTTTTCATCTGCTCCTATTCTTTCTTTTGTACCGTTCAGAGACACCCTTGTCAGTTCTTCAGGAAACTTCCTGTAAAGCACAGAATGAGTTACTCTGACTGACATTTTCAATGCAGGAGGTCCTGAATGTCTAAGTAAATTTTATCCCGCTCTCACTGATAATGTAACACTTGTAGTGTTATTTTCTTATCACAAAGACTTTGTTTCTTGCTTTTGCTAATTTTTCTGCTATGCTTTGTGGTTCTTTCATCACCTATTTCTTTTATTCTTCTATTTCATTTCTTTTGGACCAGTTTCATTATGGCCTTGCCACTTGGACTGGCCTCATAAACTGACATAATAAACTGTAAATTTAAGTCTCAGCTTAACTCTTCCTAAGACAGATATAGCTTTTCTGTTCAACAGTCATTGTTGCTTTCATAAATATTCTGGATTTAAACTGTTGCAGGACTATCAAAAAATCAGGCAAGTAAATCTAGATGGGGATGAACACCAAGCCAGAATTTTTACTAGGATTTAATGCATATAAATTCATCAGTCTGGAAACTGTTTGGGGATAGTAGCCAGAAATTCAGAGGCAATATTAATGCAGCCCAACCTGAAGACCTCAAAATTGCAAATATTTTCTATGCTGCAAACACTCATGGTTAGGGCACATTTGTCAAAAAACATCTGCAATTCTGAACACATCTCAGTGATTGGAATAATGGCCAATATCTTGTCTATTTTGCTCCCCAGACCAGTTAGCAGAAGCCTAAATTAGCTGATTTAGGTCCACCTAGAAATTACTGATATTCTATGGTAAAATTTATTAAGCCTGCAAAAAAAATCTGTGGTATAATGAGAAAAAGAATTTTTATTTACTTAAAAAGAACAAAACTAACTTTTTGATAAACACAAACCTCCACCAGGGTATACTTTTACAGATGACACAGAATGTGTTCCAACAGAGCCTTGCTCTACAAATTCCAGACCAAACCATTTAAGTAAAAATAACCTGTTGACATAAGTTCACCGCAGGGTTTTACAGAATAATTGTGTCTACAGAACTTCTTGATGAGTTTGAGATATAAATATGTCTATGCTTTGAAACAATAAATAAGAAAACACAATCATAAATTAGAAAATATATGGATACAATACGAAGTCTGGGAACAGATTCCAACACTGATCAGTTATTTCTGAATAATTTGTTGTTCCATCAATAGTTATGAAAGAGGGTGAGAATTGATCAAATACTGTACAATATGAGAATGTCTTGGGAAATATAGATATACAGATCCATTTTTAATTTCAGAGATAGTGTAATCTATTTTTATGTCAGTGTACAATATGTTGATGTGAGGCTGCAAGAAAAAAAATGCTATTACAATTACTTGTTCATAGCATTTGCCTGAGTTATAAGAATTGATTTTCCTATTTATTTGACTTGTGATGTTGGAGTTCTCTGTGACTTGTTGAAGAAAGTAATCTCCAAATTTCACAGAAAATTTGGCATTTGGAATGACAGTCAAAATAACAGAAAGCAACATAAGTTTCCCACATAATTTTGATGGATAAGATAATTATTTTTCTCAGTACTACTCCTACCTATCTGAAGACATTTCTAAGTCTAGTTTCAGTGCTCTCTTAAATGAATCCTCAAGACACAGGAGGGTTCCATTTGAAGTAATCTCCAGGTTTACCAGTGTATTGGGTGATTACAACCATCACAGCCCAGGCCTGGAACAGGGACATGGTGGAGTCACCATTCCTGGAGGGATTTAAGGACTTGTAGATGTGGCACTGGGGCCCTTGGTGAGTGGTGTGGTTGCCAGTGCTGAGCTAATTGTTGTACTCAATGATCTGAAAGGTCTTTTCCAACCTAAACAACACCATGGTTCTACAAACTCCACTAAGATCTGGAAAGGGAGAACTCCTGAAATGTTCTGGCCAAGGGTTCAAGCTCTGGGAGCCCTGGGTACCTGGCAGTAACCGTAAGGTGATGTGAAACTGGGGAAATACACAGGGAAAGAAAGGAAGGATTACTGCATGGAAAAGGTAGGTTTAGGACCCAAAAGTTACAGGATTAAGTATCATTCAAAGTTAATCATGGAATCCCAGATTGGTTTGGGTTGGAGGGACATGAAAGCTTATCCAGGGACACCTTCCACTGTCCCAGGTGCTCCCAGCCCCAGTGTCCAGCCTGGCCTTGGGCACTGCCAGGGATCCAGGGGCAGCCCCAGCTGCTCTGGGCACCCTGTGCCAGGGCCTGCCCACCCTGCCAGGGAACAATTCCTCATTGCCAAGATCCCACCCAGCCCTGCCCTCTGGCACTGGCAGCCATTCCCCCTTGTCATCTACCAGTTTACAGCTGGGACAGAATGGGACCAGCATGGCTAAAGCACATGAAGGTACAGAAGTGGAACTAAATTTTAAAAATCCTGATGTTCAGAAAACAAGGAATTTCAGTTCTTACATGAGAGAACTGATCCATGATGACAAAGACCAGTCACACATTTAAATAACTTCATAAATAATATATTTACTTGGTATGGTAAAAGTTGAGAATCATAACACAACAAGTAAGTTGTAGTTAAATACTTTTCTTAAATACTCAGATCTGAATGGAAAACCTGATATAAAGAGGATAAAAGGTATATAAATAAGGAATGAACAGGATAAAAAAAATGTACTTTCTCCCCCATAAGCCATGTTGGAGAAACTCCTTCATTTTGACAGCTACAGGAGCCCACCAGATATTGTTTTTTTTTGTGAAAGCCTTTTATGGCAGCAAACTTCATTTCTCTAGGAAAAAACCCTACATTTTATATAGCAGTTGAAAAAACCTTAAAAAAACTAATTGCATTTATTATTGAGCAATAGACACTGAGTCCTCACAAGATTCCTAGCATTCATTACTTCAAAAGCAGTAGTTTGAAATTAAAAGGTTAAAATAACAACTTTTCAGGAATGAATTTTTTTATCTCTGAAAAGTAGGAAACTAAACTACCTTCTGCCAGACAAGGTGATAGCCCTTCTCATAAAAGCTCGAAAATGACTGCACCTGAAGCAAATAGTCTCAATTACATAAAAAATTATCTGATCAGATTATACTAATTACAACTGAATCCTCATTAGTGTCGGCAGCCATTGCTGTCAGGGCTCTGAATGAGGTGTGGGGGTTCTGCAGCACCTCCTCCTTCCCCAGGAGAATTTTCCCTGCCTGTCTCCAGGCCCAGTTCTGGGGCAGTGCTGCTCCTAATCCTGGATTGGAGCTGTGGGAAAAGGGAGGCTGTGTGAGGAAAAGCTGTAAAACCCTGCTGGGGGAGCACAGCTGATCCCAGTGCCCTGCTCACTCCTCTGAGCAGAGGGGCAGCCACAGCTCCTCACCACCCTCACAGCCAGGAATCTCCTCCTAAATAAAGATTTTCTTCCTAAAGTATAAAACCACACTGGTGAATGGTTTGAGGCAAATCCAGCAATGCCAGGATGAAAGCTTGGATTTGTGCAGCCTTTTGTGTGAGCAAATGTGAGCCACTGCCATGTGGCCGTGTCATCTTGACATCTGCAGCTCCCAAAAACGTCAGAGAGACATTTCTTATCAACTCTACCAGCACACCTCATTTGTGCTTGAGGCATACAACACTGCAACTCAAGTTTAGGATGTTCCTACAAAGTCTAGGTGACACCAGCTCCAGGTATTTCCTCTCCAGGCACGGAGTGACATTGAACTTGACTGCTGTCAGCTGAGGCTGACCCTGCTCAACGCCCTGCAGACAGATGTGGAACAGAAAAGGCAGATTTCTCTCTGTTGTAAAGCTTATCTATCTGGCAGAAATTCAATCTGGACCCTTCTCTAGATGTTTTACCTTCACCTCATGGCCTCAAACACAGTAATAAACACACATTAACACAATGGGGGAGAAATAGGTGCTGTGAGTCCAAGCAAGCTCAGCTAGGTCATGTTTGTAGTTCATTACTCTCAGGCTTGTGTGATTTATTAAGCAATGTCCAGAGAGATCTAGTGAGTGTTCACATAGCTAACACAATTAAATATTAAAGGAAAATATTATCTCATTTGGCTGAAATAAAACCCTGGATGTAAGTTAACTTATTGATATCCAAAATATATCTTAACATTCGACTTGCTATTTTTTAAGTGAATAAAAATTGACTAACTCTACACTAACAGACAAATTTATAAACCACCATGTTCTAGTAATGACAAATTAATTTGGAAAGCAGTTTGATAGTTAGTGAAATGTTATTGCTAGTTGGATAGACAGTACATTGCAGAGAGATTAATGGCAGGAGGAGAAAATTGGCTGCAGACCTTTGGAATGGGAAATTTCCATGAGGTAATGCAGAAAGCTGCTCTGAGGTACCTTTGCATCATCAAGAGGGAATTTAATTTAGATGTTCAATATTAGTGTCAAGCTCTGAGAAGCTTCTTGGACCACAACAGCAGCAATTAACAAATACACTGCTGGCAGTGGAATCCATGCCACAGGGCAGGAGTTCAGAGACAGCACCAATCTCCTGGCTGGTTTACATTCCATTTTTAGCGACCTGATTTCTAAACAAGGCTTTGACTTGCAGCATTTTGTGATTTTCCACTTAGGAAAGCCACTGTACCAAGTTTGGAAGGTGTAGGCATGCAAAATGCGTAAATTGCAGTGTTTTCCTTTGACTGGCACCGCAGCTGGGGCAGGTCTCAATAGGCACCTTCTCTTAGGTCACATTAAGACCAACAATTGCATATTGAGCTTAACTAGTCTGCAAGGGCTGCTGGCTACATTAACACTGGGGCTTTTATTGTCTAAAAGCTGCAAGGAGGCTATAAAGTGACATATCCAGCATAGTGAAAACACAGCAACATTAAAAAGAACCATTATAGCTCCACTTTTGTGCCTGGAATACATTAAGCGTCACAAGTAGCCACTTTTATCTCACAATTAGGGATTATATATTGTTTGCTACATCAGTTTAAACTAATTAATTCTAATTATTCTGTCATTTCCACCAAGTAGAGGTAAAATTTCTCCTTTTTTCTGAAGTTTATAATGGAAAGGTGGTTTTGGTTTGGGTTCTTTAGGGTTTTTTTGGTTTTGTTGGGTTTTTTTTTTGTAAGCCAATTAGAACAAAAAAAAACAACATTAAGAAGATCCAAACTACCATTTATTTTAACAGGATTTGTCAAGGAGCAGTTTTGATCATTTTTTGTTTGCTCTTTAAATTTTAAACAAAAAAAACCTAATGTTCAAAGGTTTCATTCAGCTTCTTCTTCCCTCTTACACAGAGGTGAAGGAAAGAAAAAATCATAAATTGTTACAGAACTTCCCAGTCATGTACCTTACAAAAAAAATAAAAAGGCAATTAAAAATTTTTAGGAATGTTGATTTCCTCATCTTTTTATATATTAAAGAAACGCTGCACACTTTGAATGAAAAGCAAGAGAAAGCAGTGAAATTTTGTTTTACAAGATCATCTTTCCTTGGATTTTAGTTTGGTTCCTTATAGCACTCATAATAATGTTCTATTTTCTAAGGAAGACTTTATGACAATACAGGTACTGACTATAACAGCATTATTATCACAGAATCCCAGGATCACTGGGGTTGGAAAATCCCTCCCAGCCCATGGAGTCCCAGCTGTGCCCGACGCCCACCTTGTCCCCAGCCCAGAGCCCTGAGTGCCACCTCCAGCCCTTCCTGGGACACCTCCAGGCATGGGCACTCCAGAGCTCCCTGGGCAGCCCCTGCCAAGGCCTGGGCAGCCTTTTGGTTTTTTCTACAAAAAGGAAGATTTTGTATTAAAGACATTCTGTACTTCTGTTAGCATTTATCCTACACCTGTGCTTGGAAAATTTCCTCACCATGGTTTGATAGACTTGATGATCTTTAAGGTCTCTTCCAACCTAATGATTCTGTGATTCAAATATGCGGGGCTCGGGTGGCCATGACAGGCCCAGCAGAGGCCGCAGCCCTCGAGGTCCCTCAGCAGGGCCAGCCCAGGGGCCGGGCCCTGCCCTGGGCCTGCTGCCACCCCAGGGCTGGCACAGCCCAGGTGCCACTGGCCTCTGGCACTGCTGGCTTTGTGCCCGGCCCTGTCACCAGCACCCCCAGGGCCTTTGCCACCAGCAGCTTTCCAGCCCCTCTTTGCCAGCCCAGCTCCATGGGGTTGGGGTGAGCCCAGGGCAGGACCTGGCACTTGGCCCTGCTGTCCCTCAGCCCATGGATCCAGCCTGGCCAGATCCAGCTCCCTCAGCCCCTCAAGATCTTTCCCAGGAGTGAAAAGGTCACAGAAGTCCCATCCTGGCCTCTCCTGAGACACTGCCCTGGGACCCCCTGAGCAGGGAGTGCCACGCAATGCTGATCTGTGCCACACAGAGCTGGGGGCAGCCAAAATTAACCCAAACTCCCCAGACACAGGAGAAAGCTGCAGCCTGTCCTGATCAAGGAGACAAGAGCAAATCCTTGATAAGGAAACATGTAACAGAGATAATTGACTTTCTCAATGTCTTTGTGCTTAATGTGTAAAGAAATTAAGGAATCTGATTTATCCTTTAGAAAGGTGAACAGAGACAACAGAAGGCAGAATGAACATCCCAGAGGAAGTTCTGTGCAAAAGTTAGGAATGTTCCACTGGAAAGGATGGAAAAACCTAGATCCAATTCCTCAGTTTCTCACAGAGGAGCAATTACTCACAAGCAGCCCAAGTCTAAGAAAGGACATACTGTGTCCTACAGTCACCATTTTCCAACATGACAAATCTCAAATCAAAAATCAGGCTTTAAGCAGAACACTGACACTTTGGCAATTTTGTTTTTGCAAAAACAATCCAATTCTTTGTCTTACACAGAAAAAGAAACAATGGCAAAATAAGCTTCTCCTAAACTGAAATAGTCTCTGAATGCTGCTGGTAAAGGAGAGGAGGTTATTTTTACACTAACAAGATGGTGATAAGGTATTTTGAAAAAAAAAAAAAAAAGAAGAAAAAAAAAAGACATTAATGGTACAAGCATAAATTTTTCCACTTCTGAGGTTTTGAAACTTCATGTTTGTAGAAAAACCTTGTTCTGCAACCCAGCATTACATTTTCTTTGGGCACATTTTTACACCCTATGTGACATGGCAGGTCAGGAAAAGAAAAGAAAAAAGCTGAATTTAGTCTGAATTAAATTAGTACAGCCAGTTATGTCTTTTCATAGAGAATTAAAAATGAAACTGCTGGAAAAAAATATTGCATTCTGCTAATGCTTTATTAGCAGACTCAGGTTCTCTGCTAATTACCAGAACCAGTCACCCAAAGAACGTGTGTTTATTTCTCCCACAAGTCTGAGACAAAAAGGGAGGAAATAATAATATCCCTTGGAGTTGTCAAGGGGCCTCCTGCCCAGCAGAGAAAGAATAACTCCCTGTAAACCTCCATCTTTTCCATAAACACAGGACTCCTGCTCTTTTTGTCACAACTGATGTTTACTCTGTCAGACTTCTTTTAACATTTCAGGGATAAATTAAAGGCCTTAATTATTGCTTTCCATTCTGTTCCCAAGATCAGGACTCTGTGCACACCAGTGCAAGAGACAATAGTGAACTCTGTGTTTGCTGCACCCTTCTTTGGTGGCAGTAATTGCACCTGCTGTTTCTTTGTGGCTCTGACCTTTCAGTTAGCCAGAATTAGTCTGGATGAGGCTGTGCCTCTGGGACAAGCAGCACTTTGGCCAGCTCCTTGGAAAAGGGCAGTGCCAAGGTAAGACACAGCCATGACAAATTTCAAAAGGCACAAGCAGAATAGGGTTTTAACACTAAGTGAGAGCTGTCTAATATTTATCTTGATTTAGGGGGGCTGTTGGAGAAAGAGTTTTGCTGAGTAGTGATTTAGGAACTGAAAAGTTATGGAAAATTCTTTACATATAGCAAAGAATATCTGCAAAGTGACCATTTCACATAGTATTGTCTTTAATCCACATTGTCCTACGTAATCAGTCATAGTTAGGGATTTTTGAAAGCTTGCACACACAGTGCTTCCCCCCAAATAATCATACTTAGGTCAGTAAATAATAATTAAGTTAAACATTAGCTGCCTCAATGCTTTTTGCTTTTAATGCTGGGGCTCTTAATATTGCAGTTCTGCTCATTAGAAGGGGAATGTGCATCCCAATAGGAATTGCTGGATTTAAATTATTTTTCCTGTCAAGAGTTTTTGAGAGCTTGCACACACAGTGCTTCCCCCCAACAGTTCAGATTTTGTTTACTCTATTTCTATTGTCTATTCTGCTTCCACAATTTTTTATCATAGCAGAAAAAAAACATCAGAACTGACATTTTCTTTCCCCAAACAATGGGCTACATTTTTTGCATTCCTTTGAAACACCATAGAACAAATGAATGTAGAGAAACTTCCAGAGGAAATGCTGTGAAGGTGCTCTTGACACCTGGGTGAGCTGCCAGAGGCCCTGGGAAAGGACTCTGCAACCCAGCAGGGCCTGAGCAGGGCTCAGCACCTCAGGTACAAACCCTGGGCTTTGCTTTTCCTTAAACCAGGACTTCTGCTGCCTAACACCTCTAAATTTAGTCCACTGCTTCTAATTTAAGCTTCTCTCTTGGAATTGTCCCACACTGACTCCAATTACAATTGTGGAAGTTATATATTAAGAAGATACTATTTTTATCTTGAGAAGGTAGATTGCAAAGACAACACAGAATTTACCTTAAATACACCAGGCATATGAAAAGCAACTGGCAGGGATAGAAAGAGAGTACAGTAGACAAAGTAGTAAGGAAACCTTAAGGTTTTTTTTATTTCAGTCCTAAACTTATACTGTGAAAGAGAATATCAGAATATAGCTTATACTGTAAAGAAAGCCCAGTATTTATGCAACAAATAAGTCCCAAAATACTTCATATAACAATAGTAAAAGTAATTGAATAAACCTGTTCCCCGTATATCTGTTGACCTGGAATACTGCAACGAGATTCCCTTTTTCTCAGCATCCCCTTCTCCCAGGTGCACAAACAAAGCTCCTTCCTTTCATCCCTCAGCCCCTCCACACTTTGGGTGTTGCTCATACCCACATGAGCCCAAAACTAGAACTCAAGAGGGTTCCCCAAAACTGATGGGAACAGGGGAACCTCCATTGCTCTAGGGCTCCTGTCCATGAAGTGCCTGGGAGAGGGAAGCCTTCACTGCTGACCCTTCACCCCACATTGATCCCTATGGATGGTGAATCCCTCACCAGGCAGGAGCAGCTCAGGTCCCTGGGTGTCCAGCACATGTCACAGCTGAAACAGCCACAACACACAGAGCATCCCCTCACAACTCCAGAAGGCTTTAAGCATTCCCCCACACAGAGTAACACCTTACCTCATCAGGAGGCTTCAGGAGTCCACCCACACAGAGTAACACCATTCCACCTCAGAAAGCTGCAAGCATCTCCCTTCTGGTTCTTATCCCAACCTTTTATCCCCTCATGTTGATGCCCATCCCAATGACCCCAAACTGTGTGCCCACAGCACAGCCCCATCCCAATGACCCCAAACTGTGTGCCCACAGCACAGCCCCATCCCAATGACCCCAAACTGTGTGCCCACAGCACAGCCCCATCCCAATGACCCCAAACTGTGTGCCCACAGCACAGCCCCATCCCAATGACCCCAAACTGTGTGCCCACAGCACAGCCCCATCCCAATGACCCCAAACTGTGTGCCCACAGCACAGCCCCATCCCAATTACCCCAAATTGTGTGCCTACAACACAGCCCCATCCCAATTACTCCAAATTGTGTGCCCACAGCACAGCCCCATCCCAATGACCCCAAACTGTGTGCCCACAGCACAGCCCCATCCCAATTATCACAAACTGTGTGCCTACAACACAGCCCCATCCCAATCACCCCAAACTGCGTGCCTAAACCTGGGCTCATTCTGTCCCAAGGTTTTACATTCCTCTCTAAGTTATATTTCTAGTCTGCCCAGCCTGTATTTCCCACATCCCCATCCTTGCCTAGTATATTTGCAATTTTCCAGTCATTAGGCACCTTCCCCAAATGCCAAAATCTTTCAGACATGATAGACTCTTGTGAGCTAAGGAATAAAAACATTTTTCCTTACCATTCTTCCCTTAGAAATTAAGAGTTTTTCTAAGACTGATCTGTAGGAGTCTCCTTCCACTGCCTATTTTGCTCAACACAGGATATAAAAATGAACAGTCCACATCTGTAGCTTCCTGTAGCTTTTTGACAAACGCCATCCACCTCATGCAGAACATTTTAATTTACAGAGCCTCAAGTAGACAAACAAACCTTGGAATTTAGGTTCAGCTCTTCATCATCTGCTGGTGAACACACAATTAGGTGCAACTGTTGTGCAGAGTAATTAGTAGGTGTCAAGATGATGGTGGTTTGTTGTGCATGGAGATTTTGGGAACTGGGATAACGATCTGAAATCTTTTGTTCTAGATAGGAACACAAAAGTAGAACTTCCAGCTGAGTATTCTTCAGTGAATAATTCATTTGATGATGACAGTACTGTTGTAACTCATTTTCCAGACAAATTGCTGGGATTGGATCCTCCTGCACATTCATCTGGATTATTTTTTTCCTTGTGCTTACAGGACTCGCTGAAGTTAAAGAAAGGAGAATTTCCAAGGCTGTGATTACAGAAATAAATTGAAACCAAAAGGAAGGGGGGGGGAGAGAAGAGAGAAGGTGAAGGTCACGTTAAAAGAAAAAGCCTTTAGCTTTTGTTCTGAATAATTTCAAATCTTTCAGTTGTCCTATCTTGCTCCCCTCTTAACCCCAGACTCTTTCCCATTACATATATTTATATTTTGAAATTCTGCTAAGTAAGAGGAAAGAAGATAACAATCTTTGCAGGAAAAATGCCTATTTCTTTTGGAAAAATAATCTTTAGCACTATTCTGAAACACTGGTTATGCAAAGCTGTTGCAGCTTCAACCAAACTGGAGTAAGAGCAGTGTGAAGGCTTGAATGAGAACAACAAGTCATTATTTTCCTTTTACAAACTCTTTTGTAGGAATAACTGCAAAAAGATGATGATTAACTTGTAACTCAGTGTAGCTGAAATACAAGATAATTCTTCCACCCTAGAAGAGTTGCAGTGTGTGTGTGTCTGTGTATAACCCCACAGGTAAACAAATGCATGTAATTATTGATTACAAAATATCTCAAGTGACTATTTGAGCCCAGCCAAATGCTAAGTTTGGGGTTTTTTCAGTCTGAAGTCACTGAAATATGCATGAATGGAACTGATATGGATGCAGCATTGATGTGTGTCCAACATGGTGCTTGTAAATTATACCAAGGAACAGAGAGATGAGATGTGGGCTGTATTTCTAGAATAATGAACATGATAAAAGGTTAGGCCTTTTGCTATATTTCTTCTGAAATATGCAATTTGTTACAAGTTATATTGTCTGTGGAAAGAATCCCTACTGCAACTCTAATGTGGTTTTTTACTATCAAAAACATAAAAGCACATCAGAACACATCATGTGCAAACCATGGCATTAAACAGATTAGAAAACTAAATGTCATACTGTAACATGACCGGGGTTTCTGCAGCTAATTTACAAGAAAGGCAGAGGAACTCTGCAGGAAGCACTTTCTCCAAATATGCACCCTGCAGCTAAAATACCTCATATACCTTATTGTTCTTGCAGGGTGAAAAAAAAAAGGAAGGAAAAAACCCTTTGACTAAAGTGATAAATTTAAAGCTTGTGTGGATTTTAAGATGGCTAAATGAATTCCGTGTGAGATTTGTGTATTGCAAGCAAATAAAAAAAAATCACAGCACTTTTAGCTATAAAATACTTTTGTAATCTACCATTCAATTGTTTGCACTGCAGTTGTACTGAAATATTTGCAATTTTATGAATGCTTCAATTACCAGTAAACTTTTTATTTAATTCCTATTTAATTGTACTTTCCCCTGTGCCCCTCATGACACTGCACTCCTGTCAGTACCCCAGAGAAAGGAGACTGCAGCACAGCCCACTGCAGCCACAAAGATGCAGTTTTGTTTTACTAAGAAAAATGCTGGAATTTCAAATCTGGTTTGCTGCTGGATCTGGAGGAGTTAAACAAGACTCTCTACACTCTTGAAGAGACTTAAGTAAAAGGCCATCAGTCTTCTTAATTAAGCCTTTTCCTATAAGCACTGCCTGAAAGCACCTTAGTTGCCTTTTCAAGCTCTCACCTGATTCTAATTAAGCTCCTTGGAACATTAACCTGGCTTTTTCCTCATGATTCATCTCATTAGGAGAAAAAGGTAAATGACTCACTTTTCTATGCTACTTTATGTAGTGGCCTTCTGCTGGAGTTGGTGAGGGCTGGGATAGCTCAGCCTGGAGAGGAAAAGTTGTGTGGAGACCTCACAGCACCTTCCAGGGGCTGCAGGAAACCAGAGAGGGACAATTCCTCAGGAACTGCAGAGACAGGACAAGGAGTGATGGCCTCAAAGTACATTTAGATGGGATATTGGGAATGAGGAATTGTTCCCTGGCAGGGTGGGCAGGCCCTGGCACAGGGTGCCCAGAGCAGCTGGGGCTGCCCCTGCATCCCTGGCAGTGCCCAAGGCCAGGTTGGACACTGGGGCTGGGAGCACCTGGGACAGTGGGAGGTGTCCTTGCCATGGCAGGGGTGGCCCTGGATGAGCTTTGTGGTCCCTTTCTTGATGTGCTCCTAAACCCTCAAACATTGACTTAAATTTGAAGGAATTTAGGATCAGCCTTCTCCAAGCTCAAAGGAAAGGGAGCATCAAATTGTATTGTATGATGGAAATGAGATATCCTCAAATTTTTCTACTTCCTTCCTTGACGATGCAAACACTGGGAACAAGTTAAACCTAATATAAATTCACATATTGTTGGGTTTTTTAGTTTGTCCCATTAAAACTTCCTTTAGAGACTGCTTGAACAATAACCATTTATCCAGCTAAATGATAAAACATAATTACTTCCAGCTGTTGCAAAAGAAGAAACTGTAGTCAATCTGAAGAATAAGAGAAAGAAAATTTTGGACTTTGTCAAAACACAGTAGTTTCCAGAGCTGAATGAAGACTCCTCTTTAGTTTGATAGCTGAACAAAGGGAAGAAAAAGAAAATTAGTTGGACCAAGTTAGGCCAATAAATCTTGAGGTTTTTTCCATCAGTACATTTTTTCACATCTAATAAATTAGGGCTCAAAAGGGTATGCTTTGTTTTGGGACAAAAATCTTTTAGATGCAATTCTGCAATAATATTTTCCTTCTCTGTATACAATATTTACTCTAACAGAGGTCATGTGTGTATAAACCATGCATCTGAAAATTCTGTTTTGTATCAGGAAAAAAGCAGATTGAAAGCCAAACCCTTTCACCTTGGTCCCAGTTCTAAGGAAGTTGTCCCAGCCACCAGGTGATGGAGCCAATGTCTCACTTTGGCACTGGAGTGAGCAGAAATGATTCACCCAAAGGCCTGTAACAGATGGTGAGGACATGCTGCCAAGAGGAAAAGGAAGTTCAAAAGACATGAGTGGAATTTCTTGCATCTGTATGTTGGCAGGTGAACAGAAAACTCCCAAGCACCTTGGTGTGACACTTTTACAAAAATGTGAGGAGTCCCAGATACCCTAAAACTCCATTTCTTGAGGAGTAAATAGTTCACCATCCCCAGGCTTCACCTACTTTACTAGCAAGTGAAAAAAACTCTTTAGTTCTTTTCATTGAAAATGATGTAACAGACAAATCTCCACTCCCAGGTTAATTTATTAGTGTCAGTGCAGTACAGCTGACTCAATTTCTATAAACTTATCAATCAACATCTTGGTCATAAACACCTTGGTTTACACCAGGTATTTACAGCAGCTCCTGACTGCAAGGACACCAGCACTTAGAATCTTTGTACTTGTCCTGTTCAAATAGTCTTCACCTAATGCCTTCAGAAATTATTCCAAAGCTGAGATATTCCCCAGAAAAGAAACAAAGAAGGAAATGTGCTGTTAAAGTTACCCCTCTGAATAAATAAGATCCAAGAGTACTGCAGAGCTGAGAGCAGTGGAGATAATTGTTTGTTCAACATAGGGTATGAGTAATAAACTGTTCAATTATCGGACACTAAACCTCTTTCTGTGTCTTCTGTGGCATGATATACTCCAAATATAATTTCCCTTTCTTTGTTTTCCCAGGTCTCCTCTCTGCTTGCTTCTTTTTCAATGAACATATCCTTTCAGTGTATGGTGCTGAAAGTACAGAACAGATAAGAGCAGAAATGAAAATTAGTTCTACTTTTTCTTCTTTTGAAATATTTTCTTCTACTAAGGAGGTATGATAAAATTCTGGTATTAAACAGCTAGTTAGAAGCTGGTATTGCAATTCTGAACTTTTTGTTCTAATTCTATGACAGTAACAGGAAAAAATATGACAGTCCCTATGAAAAATGGTCATTCTTAAGTATCATGTTCTTCTGAAGTATCATGAATTCTACTGAGTAGTGCAATATTACACCTGTTATACCTGAACATTTAATATTCACAGTTAGACTCATCATTATGCAGCCCTGAGTATAAAGTGACAGCATAAACAGCCATCAGTCTTTTTTTTTTTCTGTATGAAACCTTCCTGAAATTAAGATCGGCTAAATTGGAATCAGATGTGATATCAGCCAAAATTCAATTAGTACTTGCTTTTGTTTCCACCTTCCCTCAAAAATCAAGTTTTAAGCAGGTGAGAGAATGCTGCTTATTTAGTTTCATCACAGCTAAATCCTTTCTAAATATGATTTGGTGGAAAAATAGACTGACCTTTTCAATCACACCACAAAAAGCAGTAACATATCTTGTTATTCAGGTAACAAAGTAATAGGGAAAAAATAAAAACAAAAAAAATTTAAGCCAGGGTTATAAATATATCAAAAGCCCACAGATTTGTAAAATATTTGATGCTTTTGCATAGAAGAATTTCTAGGAACAGACAGATATCTTGCTGCTGAGTACTTCTTTTCATGAGTAGAACTTCTGCTTGTCATGTTGAAATTGGATTCTGGGGTTTTTTGGGAAAAAAAAGCCCAGTCTGAGTGTCATATTAAACTCTAGAAAAATAGTGAAGTGGGATAACTACACTGCAAATAAAAGTGTCACAAAATTTAAACTTGAGTCTTTGTCTCAATTCCCTTACCAGGGTAAGATTAATTAGCAAAATGAGAGTTATTGCAAACACTGACATTTTGCAAGCACGAGCTTCACTGAGCAGTGTGATTGTGACTGAAAATTGTATTCAAGTGCTCTTTTAATGGCAGAAGGAGCAGAATGAGTACTCATTTCTGCAGGATAGCAGTGGTGGGTATGTTTATGGCTGGTAGAAACATCCAAGGCTCTGCCAAGCCGGCTGCAATCCAATTCTTCATATTCCTAAAGAAAAAGTGTCTTAGAGCACAGAGTCTTTGGGGGTATTGGAAATACACCATCCCTGTGGTTTGAATTCCTTCTGTGGCTGCTGCAATTATTGTTGTATTAATTTTTATTGTGGCTCTGAATGTTGAGCTGGAATATTCATATTCTGCCTACCATGAGTAAGACATGAGTGGGTTCAAATTCTCTTTGTTCTTGCATGAATAAGTCTCCCTCAGGTGCACAGCAGGCTAACCATCCCCTCCAGCTGTACAGTGATTATCCCCCTCAGCTGTAGTTACTCCACCAACACTCAGCCTTCCCACAGTTCTACCAAACTTGGGTAAACCCTCCTCAGGCTCACTTATGAGGCAGAATTTTAACTTCAAACATGACTTTGTGCGACTCAGGGGAGCCAATATTTCCTTTATGTTCACAATAGGGAACTCAGACTTTCAGAGATGGAACATGCAGGCCAAAAGGCACTTAAAAAAAAAAGCAGTTATTTTGTATTTTCTACAGCTGGTTTACCTCAGTAGATAATATGCATATAAATATACATATGTCAATATATATGTATGCATATAAGTGCATACATATTTATACATATTTTAGGTTTGAAATGTTTATTGAAACATATTTTATATATGTGTGTGTATATATGAATATATATGTATATAATTATATATATATATGTATTCATATATATGTAAATAGAAGTCCTAAGGCAGAAATGCAGCAACAAAAATACAACAATCCCTTGCCAGAAGCAGCTGCTGCTTCATTTGTTCTCTGCAAACTCTGTATTTCACGTGGCTATCTCTGCAAACCATAGCACTCATGGTGCTTCTGGGATAGGGGATTTTCCTGCAGAAATAACTACACAGGGATATGTGGAATTGCTGAGATGCTTTCCAGGCAAGAGGCAACGTTTCTCTCTATGGCTCCCAGCAGATGTGGCGTGTTTGCCACAAGACAAACCTAGCAGGAAATCTCTGCCAGCTGGGACTGTGCCAGCAGGGAAAGGCAAAATGCTCTGAAGATCTTCTTGGCCAGAAAAATCTCACCACTGTTCATGTTGTGGGGTTTTTTAATCCCTCTGGTGTGTATTTCAAAAGCTGCAAGCACAGGAGCTGGAGAAGAGGGGGAATCCTCCAAGTGCTGGCTGAAATCAGAGATTCATTTCCTCACAAATCCAGGAGTGCAAACTGCAGGGTTTGCTCTCTGCCATCCCCACCCCAAATGGCTGCTCTGCAACACCTCCTTGGGTCACACTCCTCTATAGAATCTGTACATTAACCAACCAGGGTCAGCTCACAGGGTAATTAAAGCAAATGTGCACAAGTGAGGGAGAACCTGATTAACTCACTGAGGTTCCAGTCCAAGCAGCCATCAGCCAAGGACATAAAGCTGCCAAATTGCAGTGAGTATTTTGGAATCTCTAATTTAAGGGAATCCCTGCAGCTGTATCTGAAATGTTACAGCATTATCCTCTGATTTAAATATCCATTAGTTAATGCTTTTAAACATATAATATAGGAAGACCATATTATTTACATATTGTGTAAATACTAACCACTGAAATATAGGTGATTTTTAAGAATGTTAATGATTATCATAATGAAAACTAAAGGAATATCAGCATATCTTTTCTTCTAGGAAGCAGCTCCTGTATCTGCTAAAGTAAAGTACTTTAGGTAATATTGGTTGAAATATCTTCACACTAAATACACTGCTAGAGATTATTTTAATGTTTGTCATATGGAAATCAATGGTTTGTTTTACTGACTTCACAGTGAATGAAATCATTTCTCTTGTGGAAGAAATTTCCCAACTTCCCTTCATAACAAAGTAAATTGTAAGTAAAAATCAATGTGAGTAACCTGATCCTGACTGCTAATGCCCTGTCTCATATTGCCTCTCCATTTCTTTCATTCATCTCTCTCTCAGGGAGATTCATTGTTGGTTTGGAACAGATGTCAGCAGCACTAAACAATCCCCATTCCCATCACTTATGATGCTCCTGTGCAATATTCTGAAGATAAATAAAAATGTTAAAATATAATCCATTTTATGGATAGAACAGCCACTTTTGTCCTGGCACTTTTACAAACAGTTCAGGCGTCCAGTGTTTTGGGGTTTTTTTAATTTAACTAAGTGCTTCACTTGTTAAGCTTTGATCTGTCTCCTCCTTCCCTCTACTCAGTCCTTTCCACTCAGCTGGAGCTGTTGTGGGACTCATTCCTCACCTCCTGTCCTTCATTACCTCTTCCCAGTCACTACAAGTCCTTCAAACCCCAAAAGGAATTTTATGTCTCCAATTTCCTTTAAGGAGCAGCCCAGGGCTGCAGAGCTGCTGTCTGTGTAACCTGCTGTCCTGCTTTGGGCACCACAGCTCCTGAGTTTCTGTGCATCCTCAGCTCCCAGCCTGCAGTGCCAGAGCTGTTCTCACCTGTGCAATCATCCATAAACCAGTAATTTCTCTCATGATGCCACACAGCCTCTTATCATAACAGAAATATGAAATGTCTGGGGTTGGAGCCTGGAATTCCAATGGTTTAACCCTGCTCTGAAACCAAACCTAAAATGGTAGACAGGGGAAACAGGAGGAGAGCCCTGAAGGGCTGCAGAAGCCATAAATGTTTTATCCAAAAAGTGTTTCTTGAGTTTGCCACCGAATTCAACCCAGCTTCCTTGTAACCAAGGCTCAGAAAGCTGAATTACCATAGGTAGAAACATCAAAAACTTTTATATCACTTCCTCAAGATTAGGAAAGCCTTAAAATCCAAGTTAGAATTCAGAGACACTTCTCCATTCAGACCTGCTCATTGACCTTGACTTATAATTCCATAAAAATACACATATACTGAAATGAGTTAAATTAATGGTATTAAAAGAATGGAAAGAAGACAGAAAGAGACAATATAAACCCAGCTACTCATTCTTTCCTTTTACATTAATTTCCATGCTTTTCCTCATGTCTTTTCAAACTTTTTTTGGTTTGGATTCTCGTTCCCAAGTTCTATGTTTATTTTGCACTTCTTCAGTTACCAAAATCAAACCATCCTCTTCCACCATGTTGACCACTGAGCTTTAATTTTCCCATGATTGCTGGGATATTGCAGGTGGTTTTGAAGGCTAAAAGTTCTTTCAGGTAGCACTGAGAAGAAACGAAGGATTTTGCTTAAATCTTGTATTAATTTCTGAAAATAACCAATTAAATATATATGTGTGTATACATACACATATTAGACAAACTCTAGAAACAGCTGAATGAAAAATAATTCAGGTTCATGGCATCTGGTATTTTTTAGGAGTTCTGTTGTTTCTACCTGCTCCTAATTCTGCTCCTGAAGTTGGATATTGCTTTTTTACACTCACCTCTGCAGAAAAGCAAGCACAGCCACTCTGCAATAGTGTTTCAGCCACAAGGAATTTCATGTAATCTCTACTGATTCAAATCCAAGAGAGACGTGGGGGTTATCACACATTTCTCTCCTCTGAATCCAAACTCATTCCTTTTCTAGAAGTGGCTCTTAATCTTCTCAGTGCTTCTGCTGTTGCTCAAAGGAGGAGTTAATCACTCTGGCTATTCCCATTTGCTTCTACCATCGTGTCCAGCTGCTCTGCTTCACTTCTTTTCCTCTGATCTTCCCCATAAAATTTGTTTTAAAGTACTATTTTCTAGTTGAGAATAATAGCTGATAATTTCATTTTAAAAGGGTATAGGAATCACTGAACAAAATCATTTTAGTGGGAAAATGAAATGTCTGCAAATGAAGCATTAAAAGAATCAAGGAGAAAACAACATTGCATTGTTGGTGCAACATTAGTTTTACGCCCATTGTTGAACAGATTTTAATTATAAGCAAAGATATCCAGGATCAGAGAAAGCAATCTGTGTTGAAATGCATGTACAGTCATTTAAGAGGAATCACAAAAGCCAGCAGTGCTGAATATCTCAAACAGAACACATGAAAATACCCCAGCACTCATTTTGAACATTTCTTACATTTCCTTCCCCTGCAGGTGTCAGAACGCAGTGTCTGAGCTAAATTATATAAATTAAGAGCACTAAAATGGTATTTTCCTGAAACAGACTCTAGAAATGGCTTTTCCAGCTCTGTGTTCTTCTGTGAACTCTTTTGTTCACATGACAAATGAGCAGAAATAATGAAAACTTTTGCTTCCATAAATAATTGCTGCACATTTTGCAGTGAATATCCAATGAGCTGTAGTTGTGAAAATATTTACTTTGGTTTGTTTGGTTTAGTTTTTGATGTTTTGAATTTTTTTATCAAGTATTCATGAAAATCTGAGATCCAGTACTGGAACAAACAAATTTTAGAATCAAGCCCATTGTGTTAGGAATTGCAAGAATATCCTCTGCCTTTACCTGCTTAGTCAGAAGTGGACTACACAAAGTTGGAGAGATGAAACACAGATAAATTCTGAAAGGAGAAACAGAAAACCCCAAAACTGCATTTTCTGAAAATCCTTTGTCATAAAATTTTGACAGCATTTGTTTTAAAACTGGGGGGTTTTTCTTTCAAATTAAAAATTTATTTTGCAAATAGTACTATTACCTCAATGAGAAGAATAATGCAGACAAAGAGACAGATTTACTCTGATAAATTTAAAAATCAAAAACCAACAGGAATCACTAGTGAAGTTGAGGGATACATTTTCTTAAAGCAGAAGAACAGAAGAAATGGTAAAAAAGACTTTGATCTCTGGAAATGTCTTGCTGCATTTAAGATATAATTTATGTCTTTATGGACATAAATTCCCAAAGACAGCAAGACCATGTGGAAAAATGAACTAAAAGAGCTCATTTAGTGAAAGAGTTAAAAAAAGTTGAACAGAAAAATCTCAGAGAAACCTGTATAGTTATTGCAGAGATCAAATATGAGAGGATAAACATATTCACTTAAATGAAGGAAAATACTATTTTAATGTGAAAATAGCATCTTTGAAACTATTTTTAATAGAAATAAACATTTTGCAGCATTCTCTAATTAAGTATTTCCTGCACCACAGCAACTATTGACCCAAATTTGTCAAATGAGAAAAACACTGGTCACAACTTTTTCAAATGAATTCAATAGCTTGAGTAGGACAAGAATCACAGCAAAACCACAAAAGCAGAACAAAAAATGGAATCAGAGAATGCCAGAATGGGTCAGGCTGGAGGAGACAGCAATGGAGCATTTGGTGCCACCTCCATGCTCCAGCAGGTGACACTAAAATCAGATCCTGACTAGTGCAGGGCGGGGCTTCATTTTTCTGCATGAAACCATGAAAAAGTTCACTGGGTGGGGAAAAGGAAATACAAGTAAATCCAATATTATTGCACCTACTCTGATGATCTTTCACATTCATTGATTCATTTCTCTGACATCTTCCCAGCCCAAAGTAAAAAATCAGAAGGGGTGTTCAGAGGGCAGTGAATATAGGGTAGCCTTGATGATTATAATAGGACTCACCATCATTTTGAAAGGAAAGCTGTCTTTGACAATTGTCACAGTACTGTTATTTTACTGATTTCTGAAGTAGGAAAATACAGAAAGAAGTTCTTATGATCAGAATAGTCAATGCCATGTAATCCTTACAATAATATTTTTGTCAGAGGAGGAAAAATAATCCTTTTATACACAAGACAAAGATTTTAAAATGGCAAACCACCAAACCACGCTTACATAATAGAGATTAAAAATAGTAACTTGCTTAATTACTACTCCATTTATCAAATTCAGCCCCTGGATCTGACACACCCTTGCCATAGGTGGACTCAACCTGCAAATGTTGTGTTCATTAGGAATTGTGTCATCCAGGGAAACTCTACAAGGAAACAAAATTATCTGGCCTCAATCTTCTCCTGCATCAGGAAAACCAGTTTTGTAAGACTAAATTTACAAACATGTCTAATTAAACCGCAGGGTTTTTTTCAATCAGACCAAGAAATGTTTTTCCCTTTTCCAGCTGACCATGGGAAGAGTTGGAACCAAGTGTCTCCAATTTTCCTAGGCAGAAAAATTGCCTGGGTAGCATTCCCAGGATGCTTAACAGTATCAGCTGAAGTAAAGCCTGGTTAATTAGAACACACTTTGAAAATGTTTCTCCAATTGAAATATTTTCTTAGTCTTGAGATTCCAGCACAGGAGGCACTGAACTGACACACTCCTGGTCTGTTCTGCATAGGAGGCACAATTCACATTTCTTTATCATAATATCAAGATATGCCTTTTATGTCCTTAGTTTGGCTTCTCAACCAAAACCTAAAAATCAATATACAGCTACCTGCCCTGACAGTCTGCTTTCCTTTAGAAAGAATACCTTTCAAAACAGACAGATCACATTCCTGTACATTTTAATTTCCTGTTTAGAAAGCTGAAGAAAATACATGTATAAACTGCATTAAACAAGTCTGCATCCTGCCTTTCTACATTTTTGCAATGCAGCACAATTTTTCATTGAAACAATGTATAAAATAATTATGTATTTTTTCCTCATTTCTTGTGATTAGTGTCCTACTCCTACATCCTAGGCAGACTTTATTCTGCACATGTTGAATCACAAAACATCACATTAGTGTGCTGCCACCACACCACAGTATTTTAAAAAGAGCCTAAAATAGGCTTTGTAATTAAATCCTCTAACTGGAATCCCAGCTTATGAGCAAAAAAATTAAGCTGTTTATCGAATTACTGCTGAACTCATGAATGTGGCAGGAAGATGATACAAATCTGACCTGAGCATTCTAATTGTGTGAACGTTTAACTTTTTAACAATGGAATAGCTAAGAGATAACATTTTCTTTCAAGCTTGGTAATAAAGAACTTTTTCTAGGCAGCATAGTTGGCATTCAGAACTATTGTGACAGACACATTTTTGCTTATTTCCTTAATGTATTTAAATTAAATCTTCAAACTAATTTAATTTGAAGCTTCTTCCTATGAAATTTTGCTGTGTGGTATTTACTATTCAGAGACTTGCTGACCTTTGATCCACAGCAGATGGCAGAGCCCACCAAGGAAATTCTGCAAGACTTCACACATCCTGGCCACTGAGTGCACAAGAAAATATGTCCTCACAGCATCCACAGTAATGCAGAGCCTTAAAAGTGGATGAAACAGTGCAGGGGATCTATAAAAACAATTATTTTAGAAGTATTTGGGGGAGTTAATGTCATTTTAGAAAGACAGGGCTTGGCTTAGATTTTGCTGTCATGAAAGGTTTAGGAATACAAGCTGCAGCCAGGTAATGTGATATGAAAAAATGGCACAGAGTATTGGAGTGCCTTTTATTTTTCTCCACACTTCCAAATTGCAGTAGAACACTTATTCCCAGGCCTTGCAAAAGAGCTCTTGTGCTTCCAAGCCTTTCTACATTGTAGAATCATGGAATGCTTTGGGCTGGGAGGGAACAAAAAGCTGATCCCATTCCACCCGTGCCATGGCAGGGATCCCTCCCACTGTCCCAGGTGCTCCCAGCCCCAGTGTCCAGCCTGGCCTTGGGCACTGCCAGGGATCCAGGGGCAGCCCCAGCTGCTCTGGGCACCCTGTGCCAGGGCCTGCCCACCCTGCCAGGGAACAATTCCTCATTGCCAAGATCCCACCCAGCCCTGCCCTCTGGCACTGGGAGCCATTCCCTGGCTCCTGTCCCTGCAGCCCTTGGCAATTACCTCTCTATTGTATTTGCAGAGATGCCCCAAAGAAGGAGGGAATGATGCATCTGACTCCATATTCTCAGAAGGCTAATCTATTACTTTATAATACTATATTATATTAAAGCATACTATATACTAATACTAATACGATATTATATTAAATAATTAGTATTACTAATAATAGTATTAATATTACCAATACTACTATTAGTATTAATAATAATAATACTATATTATATTATATTAAAGAATACTATACTATACTAAAGAATACAGAAAGGATACTTACTGAATGCTAAAAAGATAATAATGAAACTCGTGACTCTCTCCAGAGTTCTAACACAGCTCGGCCCTGATTGGCCAAAGAGTGAAAACAACTCCCAGCAGAATCCAATGGAACAATCACCTGTGGGTAAACAATCTCCAAACACATTGCACATGAGCACAACACAGGAGAAGCAAATGAGATAAAAATTGTATTCCTTCCTCTGAGGCTTCTCAGCTTCCCAGGAGAAAAACCCTGGGTGAAGGGATTTTCTCAGAGAATGTGAATGCCACATCTCTCTCCTTCTTTCCTGCAGCTCCTTCAGGCCCTGCAAGGCCACAGTTATAAAGAAGGTACTTCAGACTGAGCCATACCCCAACAAGGAACATTTGCAACCCTTTTTCCTTTTTTTTTTTTGCCACACCCTTGACTGACAGGAGACACCTCTGCAGTGACACCTCCTTTGGCAGCAGGACAGGGTTCACCAGGAGGGAATCACAACCATCTGCTCTACAGGCTGAATTCATGTAAATATGTTTTATGCAATAGATTCCTTTCTGTTGGTATTTGGAGCAGACTCTGTATCCCATAAAGGCCATTCCACCAAAGGAAGTTTCACTCTCCTGGCTCTCACTGCTTCCATTCCTAGAGCAATGTTCTCTCCACCCACCTGTTGGCAATATGATACAAAACTCACAACCTACTCCCATGGCCCATGGAAACAGCCATCAAAATCCTCCTGTCCCTTTATGGTGTCCCAGTTTGGGTTCAGATCACTCTCTCTGGAATCAATACTCTCTCTTGATCACTTCTGTTTCACAGTTTTCCAAGAAAGAAAGATAAGCGCATTTGAAAGGGGAACAAAAGGATTTCTGTGTTCCAGAGGAATGATTATTGGAAGCCATTCCATATGGAATAAAGAGCACTTTACACTGAGACAAACCACAGGGACTCATCTCTATGTGCTCAATTCAAAGGGCTTAATCAGAAAGGTATTGCCTGCTTTGCAGTGTAACAATAGTAAAAAGAATTTTTCACTCTCAAATTCAAACTAAATTTAAAGTAGAAAAGTTTTCAGACTAAAAGTATTCCATCTGATGTGATAAATGTAAATGGCAAATTTTTTTTATTTCTACTGATATGAAAAGTAAAAGTAAAAATTAAATTATCGTAACATGAATCAGAAATCAGTGGTACCTTGAATTGATACAATTTCTCAATGAGTACAAAAGGAAATGAAACTTGAGAGAATTCATTTTTCTGTATTTTGGAAGCAGTTTACTCTCCCTGAGTAAAGTACAGTCTCCCACATCTGGACGTGGTCTGTACTGGTCCAGCTTAGCTGTGCTACAACAACCAGAATCAAAAAATATAAAGCAGTTGCCTAAACATTTAAGTAACTTGAAATTTTGAGTACAATTTAGAATTTCTACATGGATTGTTTAAATACTGACCATTGAAGAAATCAAGGACAGGTGAGTGTTTTAAATAATCTTATCCTGACTCCTTTACACAACCCACTCCTAATATAAAACCAACACAGCTCTTGAAGCCTTATTTGTGTGCTGCAAGCATTTTCTGCCCCCAGCGTGTTAACTGAATGTTTCATCAATGATGTGGGAGAAGAATGAAAAAAAACAAGAGGGGAAAACATATTTGCTGACTTTAAACAAATGATGTGTTTATAGAGGCAGGAAAATCAGCTCCTTGAAAAGGAATCCTGTTTTCCAGTCTTGTGCCACTGCACTGGCAGCAAGGAAAGTACCTCAATTACTTTGTTAATTGTCTAAGCCAATAATTCTTTCTCCACACAGGAACTGCACAGGTGCTGATATTTCCATGAGAATGAGAACTCTCTCCTGCATCCCTGAGTTGTGATAAAGAATGGGTGGAAAATGCCATAATCGGCATCCATATAGATATCCACTCACAGAGGGGTGCTGGAAATCCAAAAGTGCAGAGTTCATTTCAATCTAACTGCAGCAGGGCCCCAGTCTTGAGACCAATCTGAAGCTTTTGGGTACAGTGACATGCAGACATCTCTTGTCAGAAAATTCAGATATTACAGGGATTTCCAAGAAGCTCATCCTATGTTGATGAACATAAAATTTCAGGAGCTTGGGCATCTGAGAGCTGAAAAAATGGCCATTATATGTGAATATAGAAGAGTCTAAACCACAAGGAGAGTGGTGGTTTTCCAAATTAAGCACTCAGGAGTAAATGGAGACAACTAACTTAGATGCTGATTGCTCTAGCCCTGTAACAGTTCAGCTGTTGGTATTGATTTTTAACATTCCTTTTTTTAGCTTGACCCCTATTAATACTCTCATTATATTTAGTCCTTTTCCCAAAAAGGGCTGTGATTAACTAACAATTTTCAATATCACAAATGCTTTTTCACCCATAAAATTTATGTTCTCTTCCAAGAAGAAAGGTGACCTCATCACTTCCAGCTGAAGAGGTGGAAAAGCAGATTTTGTAGTTATTTCTCCTCTGATAACAGCAAAGCTAAATTTAGAAATGTATCTGGGTTTTTGGTTGTTTGGTTGTTTTTTGGGTTTTTTTGGAGGATAGGTGTGAGAACAATAAAGAAATTAAATGGAAAATCTTGTAGTAGCTTTGCCTTAGACCTGCCTCAGCCCCCAAGTAACTCATAGAAATAGATGTTCTCCTTGAGTCACATATTTCCAGTTCTGAGAGTTTGCTTCTCCTCTACTAGGTCAGGTTCAGACAGTGAAAATGCTTTTCAATATTAATAGGAACAACAGTTGAGGAAAATGCAGAAGTTCAGTGGGTGAAGACAAGGCATCTATGATTCTATTAAAAAAGAAAAGAAAATAGCCACAACTAAAACATTTCCCAGAAATATAGTATCAGTTTTTCTGTATGTAGGCTACAATCTCATGCAGGAAGAAAACAGAAAAACAGCAATTTCATCACCCACCCACTTCACAATTGCACAAAGTCTAGCTCTTAGCCACCAGGGCTTCAGAAAAAAATATGTTTACCATGTGAATTATTGAGCTCATAAAGCACATTTTAGCATTCAGATATATTTGTCCTGGTTGCTCTCTAATAATTTCATTACTTACAGTAAAGCTCTCTAAATATGTTTGTAAATGCTACTCTATGGCTGAGGTTGTGGTGAACTGTCATTGATGCCATACTGAGTTTATGGAGATGCTGGTAAAAATACAAAGCCATCTTCAATTATTCAGAAAGGTCAGAATATTTCAGAATATTTTGTGTGGGTTTCTGTAAACTTGCTCCTAGTTAGTAGAGAGTTAGATATATGTTCAAATGTATAATAAGCTTTTTTTTTTTTTTTTGTAGTAGTAGTAGTATCTTTTTAAAGGAATAAACAAATGCAGAACACTTACATTCATACATTCTATTCATACACAAGAAGTAATGTATTATTATATAGAAATGGTCTTTAAAACTACTTTAAGCCATTTTTAGTTGTAGTTTAATTTTGCACTATGATTCTGAAGTTATCAAATGGTTACTATTGGTCTGCTAAACACTTTCCAGCATTTGGTCAACATTAGCAACACCATGAACACTAACACAGTTCTGATACAGAGGCTTGTTTTATCCAGTTGCTGACTAATCCTCTCAGATTTTATATAAAATACTGACAACTATCATGGGCAACTGCCCTGTTTAAACCTCTTAATTTTGGTATAACTGATAGTGCAGAAATACACCAAGTAACTAAAGGTTTACAGAGCTTTGCTGTTGGGAAAAAAAATGAATGTATGTCAATTGAGGAACAATATTTTAAGATTTAAAATGACTTCCAGGCCTGTGTCATGTATACTGTTCCCACAATGAGCAGTTGTTCCACATAGATAAAGACTGACAGGAATTTCCAGGTCAGCCTCATCATGTTGGAAAGGGTTGCTTGGTCAAG
Source organism: Geospiza fortis (assembly GCF_000277835.1). Lineage (NCBI taxonomy): Eukaryota > Metazoa > Chordata > Aves > Passeriformes > Thraupidae > Geospiza > Geospiza fortis. Next base: position 808,456 of record NW_005054519.1, read on the forward strand.
CTCTGCCCAAGGGCTCCCTGCTCTGATAAATTCACACAGCTGGAACCCAGAGCCCTTGGCTTTCACTGAGCGCTGATGGGATTAAACTGTGGTAGTGTGAGGGCTCAGTGATCCACCTCTGCACCATCAGTTCTCCTGAGCAGGAGGTCTGAGAGCAAGGAAATGCCAGCTCAGAGCACAAACCCCGCAGTCAGAGGGGTGAGAGAGGAGTGAGCCTGGAGGAGCTGCCCAAGCAAGGCTCAGACTGGGGCTGAGCTCCTGGAGCAGCTCTCTGGAGAAAGACCCAGGGTCCTGGTGGGTCACAAGTGAACTCAGGGTCCTTGCAATCAGGAGGGCCAAGGAGATCCTGGGGGGCATCAGGAAGAGCATCTCCAGCAGGCTGGGGAGGGGAGCCTGCCCCTCTGCCTGCTGTAGCAATGTAGCTGAACAACTCACAGTGTGCACCCACCACACCACTGGTAACTGTTCTTACCAGAATTGTCTCAGGGCAATGTGGAATTCAGCAAGGTTACTTGTTGTATTGCACTAAATGGTTTATTTAGTTCTTGTTTTGCACTGGGTGATTGGAGATATAACACGATATTCTTACAGTTACTAAGACATAAACTGTGCTAAAATAAGAATGAAGAAACTGCAAAACCAAATACCAGAATCACAAAACCTAAGGAACAAAAGACTGTAAAACATCTAAGCTGTAACTAATCACAGATACTAAGAAATAAAAGCAGAAATCGAGAGAGCAAGACAAAAACACCAATCAAGAAAAGTGTACTTAACAGTTTGTAACATCTATAAAAGTGTGTGTAATATAAACAATAAACAACTTCTACTTAATCATATTCATCAGTTATACAAGAATCCTAAATTTCCCACAATACTCAGCCACTGAGGCCCAGCTGGAGTGCTGGGTTCAATTCTGGGCTCAACAGCTCAAGAAGGACAAGGAGCTGCTGCAGAGGGTCCAGGAGAGGTCACAAAGATGATTTGGGGTCTGGAGGGTCTCTGTGATGAGGAGAGGCTGTGGGAGCTTGCCCTGGTCAGCCTGGAGGAGAAAAGCCTGAGAGGGGGGTCATGAATCCTCAGCAATATCTCCAGGGGCTGGCAGGGGATGGTGCCAGACTCCTTCCAGGGGTGCCCAGGGACAGGACAGGGAGCAATGGGCACAAACAAAACCACAACGAGCTCCACATCAGCGTGGGGGAGAACTTCTTTGCATGGAGGGTGGCAGAGCACTGGGTCAGTGCCCAGGGAGGGCCTGGACTCTCCCCTCTGGACACACCCCAACCCACGTGGGCATGTCCCTGTGTCACCTGCTCCAGGTCACCCTGCCCTGGCAAGGGCATTGAGCTGGATGATCTCCGAAGGTTCCTTCCAACCCTAACAATTCTGTGATTCTGTGAATATGGACCTTTTTTTCTTTCTGCACTGTGTTTGGGTGGACTGAGACTTCAGCCAACCCTGACACTTTGCCTCCTCAGCATTTACTTTACAGAACGACCCACAAACACCTCTCTGTGCTACACATGGATCTCTTCCCAGACTAGAAGCTACAGTTCACTCTGTCTTGGAAAAATATTTTGCCCTGAGCAAGCATAAAAGAGCAAAACTGAAAATACATGCCTAAATGTCTAATAATACATTTGATAACTTCAGTATAAACCCGGGTATTATTAGGAGAATAATATATTCAACAGCTACTACATAGACCTTGAAATTGAACATCAGGGTACTTTGACTGAGCTCACAGGAAGAAAAATCTATGAAAAATTTGCTATTTCCACTTTAGCTGCACTCATCAGATCCCATCAAACACCAAAGCTCATTTCTACCAGTTTGAAAGTAAGAATTAGGACAATTTCATTTTGTATTTATCTAGAAATGCAGTTGGATCTTTTCAGTTAGATCACTAAAATCTATGAAGATAGAAAGCCAATTTCCCCTCCCTACATTTCTTTATTTTGCATGAAACACTATTTTCAGCACTAGAGCAATCCTTTCTAATGCACCTGCCTAAAGTCTGCATACATAAACACTGTGATCTAGAAAATGGTGCCAGACCTGAAGAATACTATTTCATCTAAATATTACTTATTTTTTCTAGCAAAAATTGCTATTCTGGTTCTTACTGGAATACTTCTCCCAGCCTTCTATCACTTGGAGAGCAGACAGGTGGTAAGGACAGGGTATCATGTTCCCAATTTTAATTAGTACTGGCATATGAATCAGATAGTGATTTCAAATTGCAAGAAATTAGACCTCTTCAATACCAAGTTATTTGGTTGAAATATTGTTCATCATTCAGAGATCAAGGCTGATAGGAAACAAAAGAAACTATTTCATATTATATTTCTTTTCACTAGAAAATGATGTATTGCAGAATGCTAGAATTGAAACTGCACTAGAATTGAAACTGAAATGCAAAGCTCTTGAGTGATAGGAAAAGATGCAGAGTTTCCAGCTCAGAAGTTCAAGTCTCTTTGTTTTAGCTTGACACTCGATAGTATTCACCTGCCATTCCATTCCCAGGAGCTGTAATTTGGGTGCTCCCAACAACTTGCCTTTTGTTTCTGTCATTGCCCCGCTGAGATTGCTTCTGGGGAGATGCAATAGCTTTCCCAGCATGGAAACCACAGCATCCAAGACAGACACAGTATTTGCCATGTCAGGAAGCAGCCAGGGGATGGGGAGGGAGCCAGGGAGGCTCTGCACAGCAGATGTGCTGGATCTGAGCACAGCACACTGGGACTGCTGCTGGGGCAAAGTCCAGGGGCTGTCTCAAATAATTCAAGTGGTGAAACAGGAACAGGGCCCAAACAGAAAGTCCAGACAGAAGCACAGAGAGATGGGGCTGAGACAAGTGACAGCAGGGCTGTGACACAGGTCCAGGTGGCTGGGCAGATGTGGCCAAAGGCAGCTCCAGGTACAAATGTGCATGTGAGGAGTCATTGAGCCACCCTCCAAGCAGAGGGGACATCAGGTGTGCTGTTGTGTTTGTGGGGTGCACCAATGAAGGAAGGAATGATGAATCTGACTCCATGTTCTCAGAAGGCTAATTTATTATTTTATGATACTATTATATATTAAAGAATGTTATACTAAACTATACTAAAGAATACAGAAAGGATACTTACTGAATGCTAAAAAGATAATAATGAAAACTCGTGACTCTCTCCAGAGTCCTGACACAGCTCGGCCCTGATTGGCCAAAGAGTGAAAACAACTCCCAGCAGAATCCAATGGAACAATCACCTGTGGGTAAACAATCTCCAAACACATTCCACATGAGCACAACACAGGAGAAGCAAAGAAGATAAGAATTATTTTCCTTTTCTCTGAGGCTTCTCAGCTTCCCAGGAGAAAAATCCTCGGTGAAGGGATTTTTCCAGGGAATGTGAATGCCACAGTGTGCCACACGTGCACCACCAGAGACAGGACAAGGACACCTGTGAGGTGCCTCAAATGAGGACTAAAGATTGGGGGCTGAGCTTACACAGAGCCCAAACCCCACAGGGCCCAAGTGGGTGAGAGCCCCAGTGCAGCTGTTCAGGGTCACATTCGAGCACTTGAGGTCCTGACACATAAAATCCACCTGTAAAGAGGCAGAGCTGGGGTAAAATTGAGCCATCCTCTCTGAAATACAGAAATAGTTGCTCAAGTGTTTGCTGTCTTTTAGGTCAAGCCTTCCAATTCACATTTTGGAAGGCAGCTTGAATTATGTATTTGGGTATTTATGTGAATTAATAAAGTTTCACTCCAGAAGCACTTAGAAAAATCATGTACATGTTTACTCATTGTATACAGCACTGGTACTTAGACAATTTTCCCATTTTTAGAGCATGTTTCTTTAATGTCTCCTATGATTGCAATTAGATCAGTACCTAGAGGAAATGTATGCACTTAGAAATTGATTGAACCCACTATTAATAGTAGTTTTTTCTGTACTAGATAGCAAAGAGTAAAATGAAACACAAAATGTTATTATAATTGAGCATTAATGCAAAGAGTAAAAAAAAATCAAATAAGATTAATGGAACATGGAAGAATTTTCTCACTTGGACTAATAAATAACCATGCAAAACAAGGAATTGTATTCACAATTTTTCTTTATATTTCAACAACAAAATATAGACAGCAGCTGATCCTCTTAGGAAATAAAATTTCCATGAATTCTGCACACTTGAAAATGTTGATGAGTATTATGAATTACAGAGCTGAGAAAATGTATGTCAACTATTATAAATGTTCAGTGAAATGTGATGTTTTAATATTCCAGAGATATAACATTTAATGCTATATAAAACGTACTGTTTCCCATGTCTGAAGGGTGTTTATGGCTGGTATAAAAGCTGCTTTTACTCTCCCAGGGTTCCTGGAAATCACTGATCGGTGCACTCCAGGGCTGGGATGGAACAATTCTCCCCATTGTTTGACTTCTGTGTGACCACTGAACCAATCTGATACCAGAACTCTCCATTTGTTGTTCCCACAAAGAGCTGTGGCTTCAAAATCCTTCCCTCTCACAAAATCTATTAACATTTTTTTCCTTGTGCAGGTACCCCTGCAGATTCATTCAACCTCTCCTGACAACAGTTGTTAAGATTTTTGACTATTCCAAATGAAAGCAGGCCTGGCTAACAGTTAGAGCAGACCCCAAACTAACAAATATTTTACAGGTCAAGCCTCCTTACCTCAGCCCTGCTCCTCCACACAGCAGGATGTGAATTCGCTTCCTTCTGAAGCAGGAAAGCTTCAAAGAGTAAATGGGACATGCACTCCCCAACAGGCAGCTGCTAAAGGTTTGCTCAAGCAAAAACATACCAAGGAAAAATATGATTAGTACAGTGAAAATGTGTTATTCTTGGTGTTTCAGACTAACAAGGTAAAACACTGTAGTACACAAATGCTTTGTGTCCTCTCCTTTCACTGCTTTCAAGCAGAAGATGGGAAGTACCTGGATAATATTTGAGATTTTTCCCCACTTCCCTAAGAATAGAAGGAGAATTTTTTAGACAACATTTTGCCCCATGATACAAGAGAGAAATTGGAGGAAGGAGCCAGGTCACACCTTTTTCCAAGGCTCAGTGCTTGCTAGTAAAACAATATTTCTCACTTGACTCTGGCAAACAGACAGCTGAAAGATTATGCTGCTATACTACAGGAGAAGTTACAATTCTCTAAGTCATTATTTAGCTTAGCCCAGGGACAAATAAACCAGGAGTTAGAAGATTACCTTTATTCATACAGTAACAGTTACTGCTGCTGCTGTTTATTTGTCTATAATTTGATTATTAGCAATCTTCTCAGTACTACATGATGAATAATAGTAAGTTTCATATAAAGCATTAAAGTTATTCTCAGTCTCTTTTCATGCTCTTGGTAGAATTAATTTTTCTCTCTCTGTAATGATATTTTTAAAAGATGAGAAGTGTGTTTATTTCTGAAAGGAATCATACAGTCAAATAGCAAAACTTGATTTCACTACATGTTCAAATTATTTGTTTCTTACCTTGCCTGGTTCATTACCAGTCATGTTTAAAAAGGAGAGAGCTTCATAAATGCAGTGCTAAACCCATTGGGCAGTTTTCTTTATCTCTCCCACAATCAATCCTCCCTCCAGGAGATCTCTTCTGTTAATTGAGTGTCCCTGCATGGCTGATCCAATTCCATCATCCCATGGGGAGATGCTGCGCCCAGGGACAGGCCATGCTCTGACTCTGGCAGGGGTTTGTATTACTCCATTTTAATTTTTATATTTTCTTTTTTTTTTTTTTCCTAATCAAGAACTGTTATTCCTACTCCCATATCTTTGCCCAAGAGCCCCTTATTTTCACAATTATAATAATTCAGAGGGAGGACATTTACATTTTCCATTTCAAGGAAGGCTCCTGCCTTCCTTAGCAGACACCTGTCTGCTCAAACCAAGACAACAATGTAGGACACACACCTGCCTTTCACTGATCCTTAAAATCACAGGAAAAGTTGGCTTGGACTTTGGTATTTAGACCTAACCAAGCAGCTCTGGTTTTTCACATGAAAAACTTCTGTGGGAATTATTGACAATAAATATAAGTCAGTGTTCACAGATTTTGCTAGGTTATTTTGGTTATTTATTTAGCTAGGCTATTTTATATGTGTTAAATGATAGACTAAATGTGAGTTGTCTATTATGATAATTATGCAAAGTGCTGATATATTTAAGCTTGAGGAAGGTACTATATATAACAGCTACATATATATATATTTGAGGGAGAGTGACAGAGGCATAATTGTTAAGCTCAGTTTGGTTAAGTTAAATATTAGCTAAGTGAGAATATAGAAGATGCTTTCCTACTTACTACTGACTCTATTTCACTAGAAACTAGTACTGGGAAAAATGCAGTAAAAATGGAACCAGAAAGTCCTGTGTGCCTGAAACAGTCAGCTCCTTTCCACCCAAGGTGAAGGAATTAAGAATTCCTGCCTTGGAATAGTCACTGGGAGCTGCTTTGTGAGAACTGGCCACTATTTACTTCAGGTGGAAACAAAGAATTAAAATGTTTTCTGGGCCTGTTTTAATTATTCGACTGCTAAATGAAAGCATTCTTATCTTTTCTTTTTCACTCTTTTAATTTAACAGAAAAACTTGTTCACACAAAAACATGTTTTAGAAAACTGCTCACAGAGTGAGGCAGGATCAAGCCCTCCCAATAAAATCAGAGGGGGAAAGCTGAGATTCTGCTCAGACCAGGGTGTTTTCAGGCTAGTGCACAGTGACAACACTTTGGACTTAAGAGAGAAAGCTGAGAATCCACGACCAAATGGGAAAAAATAGGATATAGAGGGATTAGAAGTGAAAGTTTCAGAAGCTCTCTTTGTCTCCCTAAAAACAGATCTGTTTTAAATGTGCAGTTTATCATGGTTTTAGGGGTTTGTTTTGTTTTGTTTTTTTAAATCACTAACTATAGTATGAGATTAGTAATTGCAAGGATCCATATATCAGCTATCATTCCCAAACCATAGACATCATCTGAATTATTCAGAGTGCATCAAATAGTTTTCTGAGAACAAAACAGAACAAAAACTTAAAACCAAAACCAACAACCTTTTGGGGATGGTTTAATTTTTTTATACACAAGTGGAAATGTTTTTATTTCGTATGAAAACTTCAAAACCTATGCATTCGATTCCCCACTCTGATCAGATATTTGGGACAGGTAGTGCCTCAAGTGCTCTCACAGCTGTCTTAGGAGCTTTCTCATCTTCATCTCTGAACTGCAAGCTAAATTCTATGTTAAAACTTACATTTTCTCCCTTGATTTTGGAAATGAATGAGTGTGAAAAAGCAGCTGAAGTAACAACCCCACCCCAAGCAGCTCTGAGCGTCCTCTGGTGTTGGAACCCTGGATGCTGAGAATTTTCTGTACTTAAAAGCACAGACCCACAAGAGAACACTACATTTGACCTAAAGCTGTAGAGAAGACTTCCAAAATTGATTGATAGCACTGGGGTTACGGGTGTATAGTTAGTTAGGAGTGTGTAATATCACAAAGTAGAAAACTTTGAGTTTAGAGTTTTAAAACATAAAAATAAAAATGAAGCAAAATAGAAGCTTTAGGGTGAAAGCAAATTGTTCTTCTTCACCTTCTTCTTCCTTCTTCTTCATAAGTTTAGGTAATGTTTTGTAATTAGACAAAAAATGTCTGCATTGCAGGCTTCAAAAAATCAGTCATTGAGTTAAAAGAGAAAATAATCTAAGTGTCCTTTCTTAATTAGATAGTTTAGTTTTAAAAGACCTTATAATAAGATATAGGTGGCCATTTTGTGCCTTTGAATGAAAAGCTCTCAAACTCATGGGTGTGACTGTTTCAATAACAAGAAATAATAAACACCTAAGTCCAAACATGAATTACTGTCTCAAGTGCCTTCAATCCCAACCTCAAAAAAACAGTACTCTGGTGACGCTTCTGCTGTTAATCCCAAATTATTGACCGCTGTTCTTGGCCCCCCTGAGCTTTGACCAGACACCCCACAGGTGTTTTTCACCCTCAGTGTAAAGAGGAGCAGCATTTGCCTCCTGGTGCTTGCTGTGTATAGCTGCCATTGTTCAATAAAGGAGTACAAATCCAGACAGTAAACTAATTAAAATGTCTCAGAAATATAGGATAAAAAAGTAAAATGTCTTTCTTTATACTGCTGTTAGTGTTATACATGCTGAACAGGCTCTTGAAGGATGTGCCAGTTCTAAAATGTAACCCGGGGAGGATGGATTGCTGAATGATTTGGACTCATTTGCACTTGTTTCAAAGGTGACTCCATCACCAGTGTCTGAAAGACACTCTGCCCCTCAGTAACGAATGATTACAGCTAAATAAATCCCAGAGGTTTGCCACTAATGCACAACAAAGGCATAAGAATGAGAGCTGTGGTTCAAGATCTATTTTTTATACCAGCATAATTTTTTGCTTCAGTGATCTATCACTAAACAACAGCTGCTGGGGTAGAGACTCGCTGCTCTGCAGGAGCATTAGCAAATCCTTTAGTGACTGGGCACATGTGTTTGCCTCAGGCCCTCGAAAAAGTCACAAACTTGTGAAGGAGGACTGGCAGATTAATGTCACCTTCTTCCTGCAAGAGATCTGAAGATGCCAGACACGCTGGAATGACAGGCTGCAGTAAGTTTAGATTTTTAAAGGAATTATTTTATGATCTAAGCACATCTGGCCAAACTCTTCTGAAAGGGGGAAAGAGGGAGGGAAAAAAAAAGAGTAAGATTCAAATAATTTGGGATTTTATATATACTGGCTCAGAAATTAAACTTTTGCGATGTCTTATAAGATGTTGCGTTTATCCCCACTAGAGATCTATTCTCACTTCCAAATTCTTGAAATAGCTTTTCTGCCACTTTTGAAGCAAAAAATATCCTAAAAATGGCAGCATTTAAAGCATTCACAACCACAGGGAAAAAACTAAGCTTTCTTTATATTAGATGCTATTAGCAGTCTGTATATAATCAGATTGAAGTGAAAGAAGTTATATGGATTTACTTGTTTTTCACAGAAACTCCGTATTCTCTTCATTAATAATCACTTTTTTTATTATAATCAAATTTCTCTTTGTTAATAATAATAATCTGTTTGCATATTTCTTGAAAAATTACAAGATAAACACACTTCTGAATCATCCAAAAAGATGATTTTTAATCTTCTCTTAAACTTTGTGACCTGACAGTTAAAGTCCTAAGCCAAGCAAGTTAAACAAAATCTCAAATTTGTGTACTTTTTACACTCCTTTTTTCAACAGATTGATTACAAAAATGCAGTGTTGACTGCACATGTTTCCGACTGGGGTTTTTTGCTTATGTTTGTTTGGTTTTGTTTTTTAAGGTTAAGTTTCTTTTTCACAAATAAAAAGATCTGGTCTAGAACATGAGATCAAGTGTTCAGCTTCACTGTGTACATGTCTTAGCTACTTATTCAGTACTAATTACATTCCTCCAACTCAGTTTCCAGTAAAAGGCAGTGAAGAACAACGACTCCTGAAATACTCAGAAGATGTGAGATACCAGTATGGGAATCCTTGGAAGTAAAAGGGTCTGTGAATGCTTTGGCTTTATTTGAGGAATTGGCATTTATGAGATAATAAGAGTTCAAAATTAAAATATCTTACATGGGAAATACCTGAATAAGAAAGTGCTTAGTATGAGTTCCTTAATTCTTTCTAGATGCCAGGAATTCTTTTCTATTATCTTTTTAGTCAGAAATAAACTTGATGCCTGGTGTAAATGCAGAAAATTTGTGATGAAAAAAGTACTTTTTTTGGAAGCTTTCTTTCTCAATATTTCTCCAAGAAATTCCCATACTCATCAGACACATGGATCTGTTCTAAGAATCTGAAAAATCCACCTGCAGAAGACAACAGCTGCTTGTGTCATGATGAAGAACTTCAGTGAAACAGCAGGACATTAAAAGGATCAAGTGGGACTGCACACAAATCTGACAGCGCCTCACATTTCCTGACTCCTCCTCTTGGATGAATACAAATGGATTTGGAACCACATGAAAAACTGGGAGAGACAAAGGGATGAATGAGTGATGGAGACCCTTCCCTGTGGAGGAAGGATCAGTTTGGCAGGCTGGGCACCTCCATTTCCCCAAGTCCTACCAGCTGCAGATTGTGTAGCTCGGAGTGACAACGTGCACAGATGTGCAGCTCTGAACTGAGCACTGAACAAAGGACTGCCAGGTTCAACATGAAAGCTCAGGATATTTTGATGTTACAGCTCACCTTGTCACATGAAGCATCCCCAAAGTTTTCAGCAGTGCTTGACATATCATAAAAAATGTATCTGGAAAAATCAAATTTTAGTTTTGTTGCTGCTCTGATGCATGAAAGCTTATTCCAGCCAAAAGGAGCTGTGTCTCTGCAATAGTGGCACTCCAAATATGATTTCTGGGATACAGAAAGCTATGAGAAAAGGAGATTGTGTGGATGCAATGTATGAATTATTTCTTTCTCTTTTACTTATGAAGTCCCAAGGCAGAGGTTTTTAAGACTTGGTTTGTAACTGAACTTCCTTTCTCAAATACAGCATTTAGAAACATTTGTTCAGCTCACGCTCAATAAATGCATATAATTGGTATTTACAAACTTGTTTATTCATATTCCAACAATCTCAACTTACTTAATTATCATATGAATGCTTTCCAGTCCCTATAGAACATCTGCAAGCGGAATAAAAAGAAGTGACTATGTCTCAGCAGCCATAAGCTGGAAGAGATCCTGTAATCAACCAGAGAATCAGAATCCCAGAATGTTTTGGGTTGGAAGGGATCATAAAGACATGCCAGAGTTGGTAGGGCTGACAGATTATCAAGGAATGGAAAGAGAATTCAAGGAATTTCAGAGCACAACAAAAAAGCTAAACAGACTCTTTCCACCAGTGCTTACTGTGAAGGTTTGAGAGATTCATTAAATGTAGAAGCAAAGCAGTGCAGAGTCCCCAGGCAGTGCAAAGGAGAGCTGCTTCATTGCAAAAACCAGGCCTTTCTGAGCAGTTGTGCCTTTATCAGTTACAGAGTTTTAAATCATAACAAACTGTCTTGGTTTGAAAGACAGGTGTCTGCTAAGGAAGGCAGGATGGAAAATGTAACCCCTCCCTCTGAATTACTATAATTCTGAAATTAAGGGGCTCTTGGGGAAAGATATGGGAGTAGGAATAACAGTTCTTTGCCAGGAAAATTAAAAATACAAATGCAATAGTACAAAAAAAGCCCTGCCAGAGTCAGAGCAGGCCCTGCCCCCCTGTGTGTCAGGGGGTGGCACAGCCCCATCCCATGGGGGCTCAGCCCTCCTGCAGTGCCAGCTGTGCTGCTGCTGGAGCAGGGATCCTGCACAAGGGGGGAGTTTTCCTCTGCAGCTCCAGGGCTGCTGCAGATGGGCCTGGGCTCCCTCTGGCAATGCAGGGCAGCAGAAAGCTGCTCCTCTGGCAATGCAGGGGGCAAAGGCTGCTGTGCTGCTCCAGGCTCAGATTGGATCCAGGTAGGAATGCTTGGCTCCTCCCCTGGGCGCAGCATCTCCCCATGGGATGCTGGAATTGGATCAGCCCTGCAGGGACACTCAGTGGCCATGGACAGCACAAACATAATTCAACCAATCCCCACACACCACGATGTGCACGTGCAATGGTGACATAACTCGTTTTTCTACCTCTAATTCAGCTGAGTCGCTTTCCCACAGTCCTTTCCTTCTTAGCCAAAGCAGCAGGCCTGAGCCATGATTTTACAAGGCCTTCTCTTTGGAAGGTTTTAGCTATATGCAACAATTAAATAATTCTTTAAAAATTACAGGTTCTGGAGCTGCCTCAGTTTTAAATGCTAATTAAAAAAAAAGTTTCAGGAAGTGAAAGCCAGTCATCACAAGCTGACAATTGAAGAAATTATTCACCTAAAAGTTCTAATGTAATTAAATATGAACCTGCTGGACTCTGAGGATGATGTGTAATCTATTGGATAATCTTCTTCCACAACTGAGGAGAGGGTGGTAAGTGCAACATCTCTGTTTAAAATGGGTCCCAGGGATGATTTCATGAGCACAAATGAGAAAATCTGACCCATACACTAAGAAAATTTGTAAAAATCTAAATAAAGAACAAAAATTATAAGCAAATGGATAAATCCAATAACTTTGCATAGAGGGAACCCAACCTTATGGATCCATTTGTTAAGGAACTGCAGATCAAGAGAATTATTTAAAAGTTTTCCTTCACATGATGCATTTCCAAAAGCTCAGCAGAGAACTGACATGGCAATAGATAAAGGAGAAGCTTCTCTTAAGGAATATTGACAGTTTTAACAGATTGGATATAATGGATAAGAAGAAGGACTTGTTGCCATAACAGGAAAGGCACCAAGGGAATTAGAGAAGGATTTATGTTAAGACATAGACTATTCAACTCAGGGGATCCAGAAGAGCAAAAGAATGCTGAGGTAAAATTTTGTTGATTATACAGAATTATTCTGGGTAATGAAAAAAAACATTTATGTGAAAAGCTCTTGAAGGACTTCACAATACTAAAGGTAATAAAATAAATGAAATTAAATAATGCTAAATGCAAAGAAATGCCAATGGAAAAGAATCAGCATCAGGATATATTTTATTTTTGCTACTATTTTCTCTTGGGAGACAGAACTTCATTTCACTTTGGATTGTTCTTTGGATACATTCAAATGAGAACAGAACTGTTCAAAAAGAGAAGTAGAGCATTAAAAATTACTGAAGAGAAAAGACATGACTGTGTCACTACATTAATTAGTCACAATCCAACAATTTTGATCACTTCAGCTTAAAATATAAAGTAGAACTAGAAAAGATTTAAAGTGGCATCACTGATAAGAGCTATGAGACAGCATCTATACAGAAATTAAACAGAGAAGTGGGACTAAACCTCTTCAGATGGGAGCAGAAATCCCCTAAAGGGTCCATGACAAATATTTATCACAACTTGGGTTTTTAAAAAAATCTACTCTAACACAAAGGATTTCAGGAGTAATCACTAAATTCTCAAGGAGAGAAAATGTACAGCACAACAAAATTTAAATGAGAATTATTCATCCTCTGGTAAGAAGCACAATGATTCTGAAGGTGCAACCATTTCTAAAAGTTTGTAAACCTAGACTTTTAGAAATTACAGGCCTGAATAAAAGGAAAGGTCATTTTTCATCTGCCCTGAGGCATAGATGTGGTACTGGCCAGAGCTGCTATCAGGCCATAAAAAGAAAGAGCCTTTTGATTTGAATTTAATTTATTTTTAAGCTCCCAAAAGCCAACAAATAATACCAGCTCTGAAGTTCATTTAGATATATATATACATTTATAAACACTTATATATATATCACTTATTTATTTAGTTAGTTTGTATTAAAGGTTTGGTGACAGCCTTCTAGGACTAACAAACAAACTTTAAAATGTTAAAATCCATCTCTGATTGCTTCTTGTCTTAGTCAGCAAATATTTTCTCTCATGCTCTTAGTAGTTTACTGGATTTTTCTGCCCCAGCCTGTTTTCTCATACTTAAAAATCCCTAACAAACTATTAATTTGCTATTTTCTGAGTGGAAGGACATGTTCCATATTTTCACCCAGATGAAGGTCTCCCAACTTCCAGACTGCTGGCAGAATATTGCAGCAGCCCCCATTATGTTGGGGGAATATATTATTTAATCAGAAGTGGATCAAAGTACTTAATTTTGTTTGCATTTTTCAGTGATTTGACAGTGTTGGAGCAGATAGTGTTGTACTCAGTGCTGTGTTCCACAAAAGGGAGTTGCAAATCAGAAAATCAAAGTTATCAAAACTTTCTCAGGGTGGTCACCAATTTTTCTATAGAATAGAAAGTCCCAAGTTCCCTCAAAGCCAAAGTGAGCTCCTGGAATTACAGAGTATGTGTCTGCAAACCACCTGGTTGTTCCATTCTGGATATGAATCCTCCCTCTAGAATCCTTGAGCTGCAATTAGTGCACAGCACACCCCTGCAGGGAAAGTCACTGGGATTTTGCTCCTCTCTTTTGGACCAACGTTCTTGTGTTTGCAAACTTTGCCCTTTTTAACTCCCGGAGCAGTTTCTGTAAGTATTTATGATTTGAAAAGCTATTTAATAATTTCTCTATGAGTTCCTTCCCACTATAAAGCATATTTATGCCTCATTACCTTCAACTGACATTTGTTTTTGCTGAAGTTCGCTTCCATTTTGCTCTATCCAGTCTGCATATTGGGAAAGGGAAAAGATTTTTCCTTCAAATGACAGTTCTGTAACTCCTGTGATTGCCCTCTGGGTTTCACTCCAATCACTGCCAGCTGAGCATGAAATCATGCTGCTGAAACATGGGGGCTTCCCCATGAAAGAATTCTTGATGATGTTGCTTTTACACGTTTATTTCTGCATTAGACAGGAGGAGTGGGGTGCCAGCAGGGTGGCACATAGCAGGTGACACCCCCGTGCCATGAGCTGCAGCCCACACAGCCTTCACAGCAAATCAAGCCTTCCATGAGAATTAATTACCCAGCCTAAACTATGGAGAGGCCAAGTGATTGGGAAATCAGAGCAAGGGCTGTTAGCTGCTCCTCCTCTGAAGGAACTCGGCTTCCCCATGATTGCCCTTCCCAGCTTTAGGAATTCCCAAAGTGGGAGCTGCCTGCAGGAAAATCTGCACATCACACCTTGCTGGTACAACTGTTTAATACTGTTTGTTTCTGCTGTCCAAAGAATAGGCGTAAATGATTTTATACACTGATTTTTGAAGCAAATCATATTAAATTATGCCGGCAATTCAATTTTATCTTCCTAAAACTCAATACAAATCAGGTCACTTGCACTGACAGACATCTGAATTCCTTATCCTACAGGCAACTCATTTAGTTGTGATTGTATCACTCACTGAAACACCAGCATTTCAGAGCACATTCAAATACAGCAGCATTTCCTGATTTTTCTTGATGCCTTAGGAGATGATGGGAACAAACTCCAGCGTTCAGAGAGCAGACAAGTAAAACAGAGGGGTTTTTGCAGTCATGGACAAATTCCTTTGCTTTAGATGAATACACAATAAGAAAAACCTCAGAAAATATTTGTTCCTTTTAGGCATTCCAGGCTGAACCTCATTTTCTCAGCATGCACCCAGCACTGGCAGGCAGTGCAGAGACACAGACCTCCTGACACTGGGGATCTGATTCTGCAGCTACTTCCATATCTAAGCCACCACCATAAAGAAGCATTCTGATCTATTGGATTTCTTTGCAGGATAAGGCTCTGAAGATCACAATCTGCTCGATAGAATTCTCCAGCCCCCATCGCATCTTTAAATAAAACATGCTTTGGAGAATTTTAAATGCCGAGTTTTTAAAATAAATAGCAAAACTATAATGTAGGTGATGTTTTTGAGCACAATCTGAATTCAGAGAATCATGGAATTTCCTGGGCTGATAGGGAACTTAAAGATGATCCAGTGCCACCCCTGCCATGGCAGGGACACCTTTCACTGTCCCCAATGTCCAGCCTGGCCTTGGGCACTGCCAGGGATCCAGGGGCAGCCCCAGCTGCTCTGGGCACCCTGTGCCAGGGAACAATTCCTCCCCAATATCTGATCTAAACCTGCTTTCTGTAAGTTTGAAGCTATTATTCTCTCTGTATGAACATTGTGACAATCCATTTCATGCCATTCAGTCAAAATTTTTGTACCAATTTCCAATCCTTGCAAAGGTTACCATACAGCAAGGTTGGGAGGGGGCAGAGGGAGGTCTAATTTATCAGAAAAGAAGAGAATATAAAAATACCATAATACATGCAGTTCAAATGAAATCTTGACAGCTGCTATTCACAAATATTGCTGACATGATTTATATTATATTAAAATTCAGAATTACTGCGTTTTCATCAGTTTCTCATTTCACAGCTGGCATTTCATGTTGTCAGCATCCTGTGATTTACAAGGCTATATGTAGTGTAAAAATGTTGTTTTAAATGGACAATCTCATAAGCATGTTTACTAATTGATATGCTAGGGCAACTTAAAATGTAAACATAATGTGTGTTCCAAAAGCCAGAATGCTTTCCAGAAGAAAAAACTGAACCTAATAGCTTCAGTTTCATTAAACTTTTATGAAAGTCCCCAGAAAACAGACATTCCCATGCAAATTTTAAAATAATGGCTTAATTTGTGAAGTTACTTTTGCAATGTCAAAAATGCAATGTAAAATACATAAAAAATGGGATTGATACTCACTGCTGGGAGATACAGAAGCTGTTTAAGCAGACAGACCCTGGAGTCTTAATAAAGCATTGTTTTCTAATAATGTTTACATAGGATTCATTGGGATATTTTCCAAAGTGATATAAAGCAAGTCTGGCACAAAATGCAAATGCCCTATTCCAGCAATGCTATTCTTTATCTCAGACCTGTAGAAATGATGGAAAGGACAAATTTTCAGGGAATTAAGTCAATATTTTACACATTTCATCATGCTTCTCTGTTCCAGTGCTCAGCAGGGATACAGGATACAACCTACTCTTGTGACAAAGGCATGAGGAGTTATCTGCACATAACTTGGAAAGTTTGGGTAGGTCCAGAAACTTTAGTGGAATTCCTTAAGTAGAACATTAATCAGAGGAATAAAAACATTGCTTTTGCAACAGCTGTCTCTCCCATTTTCTAGAAGCTACTATCAGGCAGCCCAAAGCCTGGAATAACCTTCTATGATTCATACAATATTTTAACAGCAACAAGACACATTTGGACCTTATCCTAAAAGCCGAGGTATTCCAGAATATTTTGTAGTAAAGGTATGAGAATCAGGAGGGAGAGGTGGCAAATTGATTCCAAGGCTATGCATGTTTCCCTTTTCAATCCTCCTGCTCCATCAGTAAGAAAGAAATGGCCTGTGAATATGCCCAGGCAATGACCTGGCAGCCTGCCATCACTTTTAGGTTTTCTACAGATATTTTGTGTTACAGACAACCATGGAGAGAAGCTCTGATGGCATCACCAGCAGCTCATCATCCTTCTCCAGTGATCTCAGTGAAATCCCTTCCCTTCCCTGCTATCTCTTCTCCAAACAGATTTTATTCCTGCATTCTTTTTGGTATCATTGCAGGAATTTTTTTCCTAGTACCAATATGGGAGGACGTTTTGTCTAGTCTGAATTTTGGCATAGTTTGACAGTTGATTTCTGCATACCAATAGTAAAGATGTTTGCCTTTTTTAACATCACACCTTCAGGTTTTCCTTGCAATTCTGCTGGGGGCAGGTTTGCTTGGATGCAGCTGGAGTTGGAGGCTCATTGTGTCCTCTGTGGGTCATATGAAAATCAGACAGCCAAAAACCATTTTGGCTAATCTTTCTGCATAAGTGAAAGCCTTATTATTACAGCCTTCATCTTATCTGCAAAATCTTAAACTTTTGAGTAATGTTTTCAAAACATATTTCACTTAAAATTATGACAAGCCTCATACATCAAGAAAAAAATGTTTAATGACTTGCACCAAACAGGATGTGAGCAAACCCAGGATCTGAGAACTAAGAGACAAAAATATAATATTCAAAATAATTCTCTCTTTTGGGAAAGTAGGTGAAGTCTGCACACCATACAGCACTTACCAAAATGAAAATGTGTAATAAGAAGTGTCCTGTGGCCTCACAATGGTCATTGCAGAGGAGCACAAGTAAGGATGGCACTTGTAGGATATTGTCTGTCTTAGAGAATTTGTTCCTTAGCTCTGACACTCTTCCAGCTTTTAGCTGTGTACAAAAGCCCACATTTCTTCTAAGCATTCCCCATGTGAGATTTCATATCTTTCATTTTTTTGTTGCACCTTAAGCATGAATTAACTGGAATATGCTGATATTGGAGCTCTGCCCTCAGCTCCTCTGCTGCAGCTGAAGCAGCCCAGTGCCCTCAGCTGCTCCTTGGGTGGCCCCTCCAGACCCTGCACCATCTTCATGGGCTCTTTTGGAACCTCTGTAGTGCTTTAATGTCCTTTTTTATATAGTGGTGCCCCAAGCTACCCCTCCCTGTGAATTGCCCTGTAGCAAAAGCAGTGTGGGCAGCAGGGGAGGGGATTCTGCCCCTCTGCCCTCAGTGATTTCCCACCTGCAGAGCTGTCCCAGCCTGGGCCAGCACAGGAGGCACCTGGAGCTGCTCAGAGAGCCCAGAGGAGGCTCCAGGAGGAGCAGAGGGATGGAGCAGCTCTGCTGGGAGGAAAGGCTGGCACAGCTGGCATTGTTCACCTGCACAGGAGAAGCTTTGGCTGAGCTCAGGGTGGCCTTGCAGGGCCTGAAGGAGCTGCAGGAAAGATGGAGAGAGACAATTGCCAAGGGCTGGAGGGACAGGAGCCAGGGAATGGCTGCCAGTGCCAGAGGGCAGGGCTGGGTGGGATCTTGGTGTGAGAGATGAGTAATGTGATGATTGACTCTCACAATTAACAGACAAATATCATGTTTTTAGGTTAAGAAAAGTTTTCTAGGTTTATAGTTCTGTTGTACCCCCTTGTGTGGCTATCAAGGGACATCTGGGAGGGCTGGCTTGTC